>NC_092387.1:20461589-20649074 GCF_030028105.1 Mobula birostris | reverse complement strand
CTCAGCTGCCGCTCACCCCAGACATTTCCGCTCTCTGTCACCTCCATTTCAATGGTCCGTTCCTCAGACAGCTCCTGCACAGTTAACCCCCTACTAGTTTCTGCCTTCTCTTTTACCTTATTGCCCCTGAGAATGACCTTTGACTCCAGACTTCCCTGCAGCTAAAGCACTCCCCCCACCCAAGACCGTACACATAGATACCAGATAACTCACTTTTAAAACCTGATGTAGAACCTAGCCTGAAACATCAACTGTTTATTCAGCTCCATAGGTGGCCATGAGTTGGCATCACCTGACAGGACTTTCAAGCTTGCAAACCTCCACTCAGTGTCAACATGTTGATCCATGTCATGGAGGAGGTGATAGGTGAAGCCAGGTGAAGGGGAGGGTGGCCGGTGTTGGAGTAGATATGAAGTATGAAGCACAGAAGTGATAGGAAGAGGAGGTCAAGGGCTGAAGAAGAAGGAATATAATAGTGATTCATGGAAGAAAGGGAAGGAGGAAGGGAACCAGAAGGGGCTGATGGAGAGAAGAAGGGAAGGGGTGACAGTGCAGCAGAATTAGGAATGGAAAAGAGAGAAGGAGGGAGGGGGAGAAATTAGTGGAAATTAGTCAAATCGATGTTCATGCTATCCAGATTGGAGGCTGTCCAGACAGAATATGAGATGTTGTTCCTCCAGCCCAAGTTTGGCTCATCATGGCGGTAGAGGAGGTCATGGACAGACTTCACCTGCTAGTGCACCTGTTGAATTGAAAATTGCTAGTTTATTAGTGCACCTGTTCAGCAAGTTCTGCATGTTCACAAAACGTGTCGACAGTAAATCCAGTTCCTTCATCCGAGCCGCTAAATAACTGAGGCCCCAGTGACAACGCACTAATTATGGATTGCCAATATGAAAGCGACCTATTTATCCACTCCCTATTTTCTCTTCATCGCCCAGTCCCTCATCCATACCAACATATTACCTTCATTGCTGTGTCATCTTGCTCTGTTCATTAACCTTTTATGTGGGATTTGATTGAAAGCCTTCTGTAAATCCTAATATACTGTATCTACCAGATTCCCTTTATTTGTCCTTTCCATCACATCCTCAAAGAACAAGATTTTCCTGCCATTGTATTATAGTAATTTTATTTGATTGATTTATAATTTTGAAAATGTTCTTCTGTTACTTCAGCGATAAAAAATTCAGCATTTTTTCTTTGGCAGTTGTTAAGGTAATGGCCTAATTCTATGATTATAATGGTATAATTATATAATTTCTTGTTTTCAGTACCACTCCTTAGATTACTTCTGTGGTTTTCCTGCACCCTCAGAGTTTTCCAGAACTCCTGGAATGTTGGTTGAGAATACAACCAACATATTAACTCCCTGTGCACGGCTTTCTTTAAGTCCCTGGGTTGTTGGCCAAAGGACCAGGGACATTGATTTTGAATCCCATCGATTTGCCTAGTGCTTTCGTTCTAGTGATAAGGGGTTGTTTATAATTCCCCTGCGCTACAGTCCCATGGTTATTTGTTATTGCAGGGTTGCTTTCATCCCTTCACCAGAAAGTCTGAAAGAAAATTAATTATTTAGAACGTCTGTTATTCCTCAATCATCCATTACTAATGGGGTGATCAGCAAGTCACCAACTCCATTTTACACCTCCCCCCTCATCACCCATATATGATTCAATGGTTCAATAATATATAGATATATTATATGTTTATATCAAACTATTGGATATGCTCTATCTGTTGCCAACTAACCAATCTAATTTTTATACAAGTTCTAAACTATCAAGACTGTTTGCCGGAAGTTTTAGTGATTCTGTGTACCTCTGAAGTTCTTGGGAGGATTTGGAAAGAATGAGGCACACCTCCATCTAAGAGTAGTTGGTATAACCAACAATCCGCTGAAGGAACTCAGTGGGGCAAACATCACTGGGAGGAAAGAAACTGTTGATGTCTCGGGTCAGCACCCTGCATCAGGACAGAGACTGAAAAGGAGAGATGGCCAGTGTAAAGAGTGATGAGACAGGTGGACTGAGGAGGGATGTAAATTGATGCAGATAGGGGAGAGTACTGCGGAAGAGTTAATGAGACAGTTACAGGTGAATGACAGATGGAGGCAGAGAAAAAGAGAGAAAAAAAACTACATTGTGTTGGTGCTTTGCATTGTGGAGAAATGTTCACAGTCAGCACAATTATCAATATTCCGTGGGTTTCCTAGTCCTGTACTTGGGAGTCTGGCATGTGAGGGAAGTTGGAGGAATGAAGAGGATTAGGTGACCACAGAGTCAGGGAATTGGAACTCTTGCACTGTTTTGGCATGAGTCCAGCAGGATAAAGCATCGTGGAAAAGTTCAACACAAAAGATACCACAGATGCTGGAAATCTTGAGCAACACACACAAAACACTGGAGGAACTCAGAAGGCCAGGCAGCATCTATGGAGCAGAATAAACAGTTGATGTTTCAGGCTAGATTCTACATCAGGTTTTAAAAGTGAGTTATCTGGTATCTATGTGTACGGTCTTGGGTGGGGGGAGTGCTTTAACTGCAGGGAAGTCTGGAGTCAAAGGTCATTCTCAGGGGCAATAAGGTAAAAGAGAAGGCAAAAACTGGTAGGGGGTTAACTGTGCAGGAGCTGTCTGAGGAATGGACCATTGAAACGGAGGTGACAGAGAGCGGAAATGTCTGGGGTGAGCGGCAGCTGAGCTCTCTGGAGATCTGTGTAAGAGCATTGTGTGATTCAAGAGGCAGAGATGTCTGTGCTTGTTTGTGCATGAGGTCATATGCTTACACATTTTGTATATCTGTTGGCATGTATGTTTGTACGGTAAATGTTTGCACACACACAAGTATATGAATGTGGTACAAGTGTAGTTATGCACTACAGTACATATTTGGATATTAGATTAGATATTAGATGTGTGCAATATGTGTGTGTGTGTGTGTGTGTGTGTGTGTGTGTGTGTGTGTGTGTGAAAGAGAGACCAAGAGTATGAAGACAGCAGTAGAATTTTCAATCTAAATTTTAAGTCTAGATGTATCTCAATCACTGTCCCCAGTGAATATTAATATAAAACGGACTTCCTGTTTGATCCACGTGGGTATGCATTCTGTGGATAGGTGGAAACCTGCAAAGTTTGCTGCAGACAGACCTAAAGCTTTAAACAAGAAGTGAGAGTCTGGAAAGTGAAGTTGCTGGAGAAACTGCAGACGATTTCCTCTCTCTCTCAGGCACATCTGACACAAAGCAAACCTGCACACTCTACTAGCAAGGAGCACAAAAGCAGCAGGTGCAGAGAAATCCAGTGAACTGCAGGCTCGTATCTAAGTCGCGCACCATGCTGAAGTGTATCACTGACCCTTCATTGTTGCTGCACCTAAATCCTGGAAAGAATATTAAGCTCCAAATGGAGTTGAGTTGCAATGATGAATGAATATGTGAGCAGCTCATTCTGTTTCAGGTGTGAGTGAGTGAGTGAGTGAGCTTGAGTAACTAGGCTTGTAGTCACTGGAGAAGCTTTAACATTTCCAGAAGGTGAGTCACCATCATCTCCTCCAGGACCAGCACAGGTGGCCTTGTTGCTAATACCCTCATTCTACTAGTGAATAATCTTGGTGATTATTTACTTTGGATGTAGATTCTCAACTCGAAATATTCATCATCCCTCTGCCTCCAGAGATGGTACCTGACCTACTCAGTTCCTCCAGCAGTTTGTTTTATTGGTCCAAAGTCTGGCATCCACAGTCTCCCCAGTCTCTGTCGTCATTATACTCTATTTGTTTACTCTAGTTGTCCTGAAGAAGATGATTAATAATTAAGGTGGAAACTCTGTCCATGGAAAAGTTGGAATCAATAGTAAAAAGCTCCAGCCTTCTGCCATCCCAAGCCAGAAAAACAATCTAATGATTTTATAAAGTTTTTCAAAGAATGAATAATTTGTTCTTTGAGTTGTTTTCAGTTTCTACAGGGAGTTTTGGCAAAATTTGCATTATTATCTTTGTGCAGTTGAGTTGTAGTTACTACAAGGTTTCATTGGAGCTAGAGTGAATTAGAAACATAGAAAACCTAGAGTGTAATACAGGCCCTTCAGCCCACAATGCTGTGCCGAACATGTCCTTACCTGAGAAATTACTTAGGGTTACCCGTAGCCCTCTATTTTTCTGAGCTCCATATACCAGTCCAGGGGTCTCCTAAAAGACCCTATCATATCTGCTTCCACCACTGTTACCAGTAGCCCATTCCACGCACTCACCACTCTCTGCGTAAAAAACTTACCCCTGATATCTCCTCTGTACCTACTTACAAGCACCTTAAAACTGTGCCCTCTCGTGCTAGTCATTTCTGCCCTGGGAAAAAACCCTCTAACTATCCACACGATCATTGCTTCTAATCATTTTATAAACCTCTATCAGGTCACCTCTCATTCTCCGTCACTCCAAGGAGCAAAGGCCAATTTCACTCAACGCGTTCTCATAAGACATGCTCCCCAATCCAGGCAACATCTTTGTAAATCTCCTCTGCCCCCTTTCTATGGTTTCCATGTCCTTCCCGTAGTGAGGCGACCAGAACTGAACACAGTACTCCAACTAGGGTCTGACCAGGGTCCTATATAGCTGCAACATTACCTCTCGGTTCTTGAACTCAATCCCAAGGTTGATGAAGGCCAATGCACCGTATGCTTCCTTAACTACAGAGTCAATTTGCACAGCAGCCTTGAGTGTCCTATGGACTCGGACCCCAAGATCCCTCTAATCCTCTGCACTGCCAAGAGTCTTACCATTAGTACTATATTCTGTCATCATATTTGACCTACGAAAATGAACCACCTCACACCTATCTGGGTTGAACTCCATCTGCCACTTCTCAGTCCATTTTTGCATCCTATCGATGTCCCGCTGTGACCACTGACAGTGCTCCACACTATCCACAACATGCCCAACCTTTGTGTCATCAGCAAATTTACTAACGCAACCCTCCACTTCCTCATCCAGGTCATTTATAAAAATCACGAAGAGTAGAGGTCTCAGAACAGATCCCTGAGGCACACCGCTGGTCACCGACCTCAATGCAGAATATGACCCATCTGCAACCACTCTTTGCCTTCTGTGGGCAAACTAGTTCTGGATCCACAAAGCAGTTTCCCCTTGGATCCCATGCCTCCTTACTTTCTCAATAAGCCTTGCAAGGGGTACCTTTTCAAATGCCTTGCTGAAATCCATATACACTACATCTACTGCTCTACCTTCATCAATGTGTTTAGTCACATCCTCAAAAACTTCAATCAGGCTTGTAAGGCATAACCTGCTTTTCACAAAGCCATGCTGACTATCCCTAATCAAAGTATGCCTCTCCAAATGTTCATAAATCCTGCCTCTCAGGATCTTTTCCATCAACTTACCAGCCACTGAAGTAAGAATTCTCCAGCCATTCCTTACTACACTACCCCCTCTGCTCAGCACAGGGATCGCTGTGGAAGAGGATAATACTGTTAGTTTGACTACATCAGGCTGTTGCTTGAACTCTCTAGTTTAGATCCCTTCCTAAGTCATGGAGCTATGGAGAAGGAGAATACAGAGACAGACGCTTTACCCAAACTATCCCTGCCAAGATGCCTCTCTTAATTAGTCCCATTTGCCCCCCTTTGGCTCTTACCCTCTAAATCTTTCCTATCCATTTACCCACCCAAGTGTCTTTTAAATGTCTCAACCACTTCTTTTGGAGCTCATTCCAATAGACAATAGACAATAGGTGCAGGAGTAGGCCATTTGGCCCTTTGAGCCAGCACCACCATTCACTGTGATCATGGCTGATCATCCACAATCAGTATCCAGTTCCTACCTTATCCCCATAACCTTTGATTCCACTATCTTTAAGAGCTCTATCCATCTCTTTTTTGAAAGCATCCAGAGACTTGGCCTCCACAGCCTTCTGGGGCAGAGCATTCCATATATCCACCACTCTCTGGATAAAAAAGTTTTTCCTCAACTCCATTCTAAATGGCCTACTCCTAATTCTTAAACTGTGGCCTCTGGTTCTGGACTCACCCATCAGTGGGAACATGCTTCCTGCCTGCAGTGTGTCCAATCCCTTAATAATCTTATATGTTTCAATAAGATCCCCTCTCAGCCTTCTAAATTCCAGAGTATACAAGCCCAGACGCTCCAATCTTTCGACATATGACAGCCCTGCCATCCCAGGAATTAACCTTGTGAACCTACGCTGCACTCCCTCAATAGCAAGAATGTCCTTCCTCAAATTTGGAGACCAAAACTGCACACAGTACTCCAGGTGTGGTCTCACCAGGGCCCTGTACAGCTGCAGAAGGACCTCTTTGCTCTTGTACTCAATTCCCCTTGTTATGAAGGCCAGCATGCCGTTAGCTTTCTTCACTGCCTGCTGTACTTGCATGCATGCTTTCAGTGACTGATGTACAAGAACACCTAGATCTCGTTGTGCTTCCCCTTTTCCTAACTTGACTCCATTTAGATAATAATCTGCCTTCCTGTTCTTACCACCAAAGTGGATAACCTCACATTTATCCACATTAAACTGCATCTGCCATGCATCTGCCCACTCACCCAGCCTGTCCAAGTCACCCTGCATTCTCATAACATCCTCCTCACATTTCACACTGCCACCCAGCTATTCCAGATATGTACCCGTCTCTCTCTGAAGAAAGTGCCCCCTCAGGCCCTTTAAAACCTAATTTTTCTCACTTTAAATCTTTGCCCTCTAGATTTGATTCCCTTTCACTGGGAAAGGAAGAACTGTGTTTATTTACCCTCATGATTCAATTTACCTCGATAAGGTCTATAAAACATAAGAGATTCAATCCTTGGACTTTAAAGCCTGGTGCTCAGGAAGTGGAGCATAGGAGCGGTCATTATCAGGGTAGTCTGAAGCAGAGTAAGACTTTAGCTCAACAAGGCTTCAGTGAGAACAGGTGGAGGCAAGGTAAGCAGGTGAGTTCATTCCTTCTTTCTTATTTAATTTTAGATAGAATAATGGGTATATCTACTGAGCCAGTATTCTGAGCGGGGTGGCCGATGTGGGATTTCCAGGAGACGCCCAGCCTCCCTGATGGCTACATCTGCAGCAGTTGCATGGAGATGCAGCTCGTTAGAGACCGTGTTAGGCAACTGGAGCTGCAGCTCAATCACCTTCAGCTCGTTCGGGACAATGAAGCAGTGACAGACAGGAGCTACAGGAAAGGAGTCACCCCAAGGCTCCAGGAAACAGCTAAATGACAATAGATAGATGGAAATGAATGGAGGAACTTAGGAAGAAAGCTGAGAAGCAGGACCTCAAAGGTAGACATCTCAGGATTGCTGCCTGTGCCACACGACAGAGAAGATAGGTATAGAATGAGGCTGAAGAATTGGAGCAAGGGGCAGGGATTCTGATTACTGAACATTGAATGGAATAGATAGGGTGGATGTGAAGAGGATGTTTCCTACAGTGGAGGTATCCAGAAGTAGAGGGTACAGCCTCAAAATTCAGGGATGATCTTTTAGAACTGCAGTAAGGAGGAATTTTTTTAGCCAAGCAGTAGTGAATCTATGGAATGCTCTGCCATAGGCTGCAGTGGAGGCCAAGTCTGTGGGTATATTTAAGGCAGAAGGTGATTGTTTACTAATTGGTTAGGGTATCCAAGGATATGACAAGAAGGCAGATTTATGGGTTTGAGTGGGATACAGGAACAACCATGATCAGATTAGATTAGATTATGCGGACACTCAGTCCTCATTTATTGTCATTTAGAAATGCATACATGCATTAAGAAATGATACAATGTTCCTCCAGACTGATATCACAAAAAAACAGGACAAACCAAAGACTAACACTGATAAGACCACATAATTATAACATATAGTTACAGCAGTGCAAAGCAATACCATAATTTGATAAAGAGCAGACCATGGGAACAGTAAAAAAAAGTCTCAACGTTCCGATCGACTCCCAATAGTCCCCGATAGCAGGCGGCAGAAGGGAGAAACTCTCTCTGCCATAAATCTCCAGGCACCGACAACTGTCCATGCATTGGAAGCACCCGACCACAGCTGACTCTGAGCCTGTCCGAAAACTTCGAGCCTCCGACCAGCCCTTCAACACCGAGCACTGATCACCATCTCTGCTGAGCGCCTCGACCCCGTCCCGGCCGTCGAGCAACAAGCAAAGCCAAGGATTTGGGGCCTTCCCCTCCGGAGATTCCGGATCACACAGTAACAGCGGCAGTGAAAAAGGCATTTCAGTAGTTTCTCCAGATGCTTCTCCATTCTCCCACGTCTGTCACCATCAAATTAGGATTGTGCACAGCACCCTTCTTGACAGATTACAGATATCAGTCACCGGAGTGGCCGTGCAGGCTGCGTCGCGCCGCCATCTTCTCCTCCTCCTTAGAATGGTGGAATGGTGGAGCAGACCTGATGAGCTGAAGAGCCTAATTCAGCTCCTATGTCTTATGGTATTATAGTACAAGCTTGTACACATCCATAATAGATGAAAACCACAGAAATATTCAACCATTTCCAGAGTCAAACTAAACTCAGGCCAAACATTAGATATATTATATTGCTTGGAAAATCAATATAAATTGAATGAAAAGCTTCAGTTAATGTTGATGAAGGTTAAGGAAGGACTGAAGAAAAATGATAACAGCTTCTGTGGCTATGACAATTAACTCATTATGTTTCGTTTTTTTGATGATGCTAAGTTTTTCTCTGAGTCTAGCAGGAAGTTTCTCTAATGTTGTTAATCTTTGTTGTCATTGAAACTATCCACTAGAGTTTTAGTGTGAGTATTCTTGGTCCTTGACTCTGTGCATCACATCCTGCATCAATTATGGAGGTGAAGTGCTAGTTATTGAAGAATAACTGGCAATGCCCATCTCTCACCAGTAACTAATGCCCCACACTCTGTCCTCCCCCCACCCAGTGGGATGCTTCAAACCAATGTCTCCTACCAATCTACCTACATCCATCTCAACCTACAACTACAAGTTCTCCCCTCCCCAGGGATCTGAAGCAACAAGTATCAATAGAAAAGTTTGGCATGACTATATTTAGCAAGCTGAGCTCTGCTGAGATAAATGAACAAAGGAACAAAGATGAGAGTACCTTTTTTTTAATGCTCTGATGCCGCAAGAGCAATGATAAATGTATTGACATAATTTGTTGAAGTGTCCTGACTGATAGAGCTTTGCTCAAATTTAAGTGTTTTTAGGAACTGGAAAAGTTTATTGAAATCAAGATCACTCTTAATTTTATTGATTTGTTTCGAGATACAACGTGGAGCAGGTCCCTCCAGCCCAAGAAGCCACATTGGGCAACAACTGACCTAATCAGCACTTACCTAATCACGGGACAATTTAAAATGACCAATCAGCCTACTCACTGGTATATCTTTGGACTGTGGGAGGAAACAGGAGCAGCTGAAGGAAACCCATGCAGTTCATGGGGAGAACAGAGAACTCTGGAAATTCCTGAGCTGTCAAAGCATCGCACTATCTGCTACACTACCATGGTGTCCATTTCTTTCTTCCTGTTTGGTATTGGTACTGGTATTCACTTATTATTGTCATGTGTACTAAGATGCAATGAAAAATCCATAGTTTGCGTGCAAACCACACAGATCATTCTATACCTAAGTATATCAGTGGTAAAGGATCAAAGTAATCTCATTATCAAAGTACGTATATGTCACCATATAAAACCCGCAGATTCAATTTCATTTTCTTACTGGTACACTCAATAAATCCATAACAGAAAAAATTACAGCACCAATTTGAGCATTCAACCAGTGTGCAAAAGACAAAAAAGTGTGCAAGTACAGAAAGAAAGAAATAATAATAATAAATATATAAGCAATCAATATCAAAAACATGAGATGAAGAGTCCTTGAAAGTGAGTCCATAGGTTGTGGGAACAGTTCAGTGGTGGGGAAGTGAAGATGAGTCACGTTGTCCACTCTGGTTCAGAAGTCGATGATATCAAATCTGATTCTGAACATACTCAGTGAATGAGCTCCACAGCACTCTCAAGTAATGAATTCTCAAAGATTCACTGCTCTCTGGATGAAGAAATTTCTTCCCATTTTAGTTGTGAATGGCTGATCCTTTGTCTTGAGACTGTGACCCTGGCTCTGGATATCCCAGAATAACTTATCCATTCATCCTGTTGGCAACATCTCATTTCACAACATATGTCAGTGATATTAAACCCGATTCTTATTCTGAAATGATCTCTGACTGAGACTGGTCACCGGGTGGTAGTTGTGAGGTTTAAGGCAGAGAAATGCGAGGTGGTCTCTTTTGATAAGAAGACTAAACACTATAAAACCATAGAACATAGGAGCAGAATTAGGCCATTTGTTTCATCATCTGATCTGTCATTCTATCATGTCTGATTTAGTCATAGAAAAGAACAGTATAGAAACAGACTCTAGTCCATGCCAAAACATTTCAACTGCCTTGTCCCAACGACCTGCACCCAAACCATATCCCTCAATACCCCTGCCGATCAGGTACCTATCCAAACCTCCCTTAAACGTTGATGTCGACCTCACATATACCACTTGCACTGGCAGTTCATTCCACACTTTCACGACCCTCTGAATGAAGCAATTTCCCCTCATATTTCCCTTAAATATATTACCTTTTACCTTTAACCCATGACCTCTAGTTGTAGCCCCACCCAATCTCTGGAGAAAGCCTACTTGATTTACTCTAGATACACTCCTCATAATTTGGAATACCTCCATCAAATTTCACCTCGGTCTTCTACATTCCAAGGAATAGAGTCTTACCCTAGTTAATATTTCTTTATAACTCAGGTCCTTCAGTCCCAGCAACATGCTTGGATATTTTCTCTGTACACTTTCAACCTTATTTATCTCTTTCCTGAAGGAACGTTACCAAATTCACACACAATACTCCAAAGTAGGCCTCACCAATGTCTCATACAATTCAGAATCAGAATCAGATTTCATATCTCAGGCATATGTCCTGAAATTTGTTAACTTTGTGGCAGTAGTATATTGCAATACGTTATAGATATGGAAAAAAACTGAATTACAGTAAGTATATATCTAGATTAGATAGTTAAATTAAAATAATTAGTGCAAAAACAGAAATTAAAAGAAGTAGTGAGGTAGCATTCATGGATTCAATATCCACTTAGAGATCAGATGGCAGAGAGGAAGAAGCTGCTTCTGAATCGCTGAGTGCGTGTCTTCAGGCTTCTGTACCTCCTTCCTGATAGTACATTGAGAAGAGGACATGTCCTGGATGGTAGGGATCCTTAATCATGGATGTCACCTTCTTGAGGCACCGCTCCTTCAGTGAACTATGGACCCGTATTTGCAGATCCCTTTGTTCTACCACACTCCTCAGATCGTCGTCATGGCTATCCCTCAAGGTCAAAGATAATGGTCTTTGTTCTGTTGAGCTATTTATGGGTTCTCAAGTGGCTTATGAGTCCAATCTTGGCTTTGAAAGTTCTTTCGCATTCAGGACGGGTAGTTCCAGATGGCAGATTGGGCTTTGGTTGTTGCTGCCTCTCTTTCTATTTTCTTCTCTTTTCTTCTAATTCTGCACATCTGTTGGCTTCGAAAGTTGCTGTTCCTTCTTGGATGATGGCTTGCCAGAGTTTCCTGTCCTTGGTATTGGTTTCCCAATTGTTGATGTTGATGTTACATTTCTTCATGTTGGCTTTTAAGACGTCTTTGAATCTCTTCTGTTGTCCGCCTCTTTTACTTTTGCCTTCTTTAAGCTGGGAGTATAAGATTTCTTTCGGCAGACGTTCGTCTTTCATCCGAACAACATGACCGCTCCATCTTAGTTGGTTCTTGATGACGTAGGTTTCAATGCTTGTTGTTTTTGCTTCATTTAGCATGCTGACGTTTGTTCTTCTATCTTCCCAGATGATATTTAAGATGTTTCAAAGAGAGTGTTGATGGAACTTTTCAAGTGCCTTCCAATGTCATTGATATGTTGTCTAGATTTCTGATGCATACAGGAGTGTTGGGATCACCACTGCTTTGTACACTAACATATTGGTGTCTGTTTGGTTGTCACGATCATTAAAGACTCTTGTTCAGAGATGTCCAAAAACTGTTCCAGTGCATTTAAGATGATGTTGGATCTCGTCATTAAGGCCGACGTTGGAGGAGAGGTGACTTCCAAGATACAGAAAGTGGTCCACGTTTTCCAGGGTTGTTTTGCCAAGTTGAATTGATGATTCTATCCAATTTGTCTCAGTTGGTGATGGTTGGTAGATGATCTGAGCTTCTTGAAATCGATGGTAAGTCCAAGTTCTGTGTATGCACGGTTGAAGGCAGTCAGAATCTGTTGTAGGTGGTTTTCTGAAAGAGTTGCAACACTGTTGTCATCTGCGTATTGGAACTCGATGAGGGAACTCGTGGATGTCTTGTTTTTAGACTTGAGACGGGCAAGATTGAAAAATCTGCCATCTGTTCTACAGACAATTTCTATTCCTGGGGGTAGATCGTCCTTGATAATGTGGATGATTGTTGCAATGAAGATGGTGAACAAAATTGTGGCAATCATGCATCCCTGTTTTACTCCTGATCTAACTTGAAAAGACTCACAGTTACTGTTGCCGACCATGACTGTGGCAAACGTGTCATCGTGGAGGAGCCTTAGGATTCGAATGTACTTTTCAGGGCATCCATAGGTGGATAGGATATCCCATAGGAGTTCCCTTGATACAGAGTCAAAGGCTTTGGTGAGGTCGATGCATGCCATGTACAAGGTTGAAGTTGTTCACTACATTTTTCTTATAGTTGTCGCATTGTGAAGATCATGTCGATTGCTCCACATGATGGTCTAAAACCAGCTTGTGTCTCCAGAAGGATCTTCTCAGCTAAGGCTTGAGCTGGTTGTTCATGATGCGGGTAAGGATCTTTCCTGCTGTTGCTAACAGGGAAATTCTACAATAGTTTTCGTATTCGGACCAATCGCCTTTCCTTTTGTAGATGGTAACGATTGCTGAGTCTCTAAAGTCTGCTGGTACATCTTCATTAATCCAGATCTTGATGAGAAGTTGATACAGTTGGTAATGAATCGGGTTACCTCCAATTTTGTAGACCTCGGCTGGTATTCCATCAAGTCCAGCAGTCTTGTTGTTTTTCAAGGTTTTGGTGGCTTCCTTGACTTCTTCAAGTGTTGGTATTTTGCTTAGGGAGTCATCAACGGGCTGTTTTGGAATATCATTAATCACATTCCTGTCAAATGAGATGGTTTGATTTAGAAGATCTTCAAAGTGCTCCCTCCATCTAGAATTGATGTCAGCGTTGCTCTTCAGGATGGTTGAACCATCTTTGCTTTTGAGAGGGGCTTGACCGTGAGTGGATGGATCAAAAATAGCTTTAGTTGCATTGAAAAGCCTTGATTGTCATTGGTGTCTGCTAGTTTGTGGATTTCCTGAGCTTTCTTCCTCCACAATTGGTTTTTCAGGTTTTGGGTGCTCTTTTGGACTGCAGCCTTGCATTCCTGATAGTATTTCCTTTTGGTAGCTGATTGTTGGTCATTTTGTAAGGTGATGAAAGCTTTTCTCTTTTCGTCGATGAGTTGTTGGAGTAGTTTGTCATTATCATCGAACCAATCCTGATGTTTTTTCGTCTTGAACCCAATTGTTTCTTTGCAGGAGGTGATTGATAGTGTTCTTCAAAATTTCAGTGTTCTTCTACAGATGGTGAGATTTGTTGAGGCAGTTGTTCTGAAGATTTTGTTGGAACTTCTGTACATAGTTGATGTCTTTGAAGGATGTCAACACTGAATTTCTTAATAGTGTTTCTGATTTGGTGTTTCCTTTTGAGCCGAATCTTCATTCTCATAGTGGACGAGATGAGTCGATGGTCTGTCCACCAATCATCAGCACCAGTCAACAGCTTTGTTGTCAGTACACCATGTTGGTCTTGAGATTGTACGATGATGTAGTCAATGAGGTGCCAGTGTTTGAAGCGTGGATGCATGCAGGAGATTTGTGTCTGTTTTTCTGGTGAAATAGGGTGATTGTAATCATCAGGTTGTGTTCAGCACACTTGGTGAGAGGAAGTGTTCCATTGGCATTGACCTTGCCAACTCCTTCCTTGCTTATTATTCCTGTCCAGAGCCTATGATCTTTCCTAACTCTGCCATTCTCCCAGAGAATGATCTTGTCATTGTTGGGTTCAGAGGAAAGGACGTCGTCAAGTTGGGCATAGAAGTTCATCTTTACTTCATCTTCCAGCGTCCAGAGGTTGGAGCATAAGCGCTGATGATGGTAACATGTTGTTCTTGACAAGCTGGATTCACAGAGTCGTGAGACGTTGTTGATTCCCAGTTGTTGCTCTGTCAGCTTCTGAAGTAGCTGTTTCGGATGGCAAAACCTGCTCCATGGATCCTCGGTTATTCAGGATCAAGTCCTTTCCAGAAAAAGGGTGTATTGACCTCCTCTTCCATTAGCTGCCCTTCTCCAGCTCTGCGGGTCTCAGTCAGAGAAACAATGTCAAAGTTGAATTTTTGGAGTTCCTGGGCAACAAAGGCAGTTCTCCTCTCTGGTTGGTCTGAATTTGAGTTATCCATCAGAGTTTGTATATTCCAGTTTCCAAATTTCATAGTTTCACTTCTCGATGTTTTTCGACTGTATGATGGTGATCCCTCTGGATGCAGCTTTCCGGACAGGATGGGATGAAGCAGCCTATTTTAGGGCACCTTTTCTAGCCCCCATGCCAGTTCAGGGTGAGCAGAGTGGATCCTAAATAGGGCTGCTCAGACGTGAATACTGCTACTGAACAACTTTCCTGCTTCTGTCCAAAAGTTGAGTGACTGAATCAAGTATTCACCGCTTCAGTTCTTGACTAGGAGCTTCCAGCCCATCACATTGCCTGTTCCCGTCGCACTCCCCGATCGCCAAAAGACTTGAAGAAGTGGCCCACAGAGCGAAGATGTTTATGTGTATATTTTTTTAAACATGTAACTGATGTTGCACTCCAAGAAGCACACAATACTTCACAAATCAACCAACTGATTCCAATGGCATGGAAAACCACGATGATTGGAGCTGATGAGATTTGTTGCAGAATTCCATCCACCATCACAGCCGTTGATTTAAAGTAACTTCGTCCACCTGTTCCACTGTTGAGGTCTTGGTTGAATGTTCTTTGTCAGGGACCTCACCCTCAACCTTACTGCCATGGGTAGGGACTCCTACCAGGAGCATAGCTCCAGATGGCATCACTCTCAGGATCTCAGGACCTACACAAGCTTCTCCACCCGCGACAAGGGTGACAATCCACGGAGAAGTGCAGTCTCTGATAGTTTTTGTGTTGCTGTCCACTACTCCCCAATCTTCGTGTCGTCTGCAAACTTGATGATCCAGTTAACCACGTTCGCATCAAATTGTTGATATAGATGACAAACAGCAATGGACCCAGCACCAATCCATGCAGCACACTACTAGTCATAGGCCTCTAGTCAGAGAGGCAACCATCTACTATCACTCTCTGTCTTCTCCCACAAAGCTGATGTCTAATCCAATTTGCTACCTCATCTTGAATGCCAAGAGACTGAAACTTCTGACCAAGCTCCCATATGGGACCTTGTCAAATGTCTGATGAAGTCCATGTAGGCAACATCTACTGCCTTGCTTCATCAGCTTTCCTGGTAACTTCCTCGAAAAGCTCTATAGCGACAGGTGAGGTACCCTGCGGTTTGGAGGGTAGCTACTGTTGAGGGAATTCCCACTATTGATGACAGGCTCACCAGCCTATAATTTCCTGGATTATTTTTAAGTGCCTTTCTGAGACAGCAGAACAACATTAGCTATACTCCAGTCCTCCGTTACCCCACTTTTCGCTAAGGATGATTTAAATATCTCTCTAGGGCCCCAGAAATTTCCACACTTGCCTCCCACAGGGTCCAAAGGAGCCCCTTGTCCACTCTACATTGCCTCAAGACGGCAAACACCTCCTCCTCCGTAATCTGTATAGGGTTCATGACCTCGCCACTATTTTGGCTCACTTCTACGGACTGTGTCTGTCTCCTGAGTAAATACAGATACAAAAATCCATAATCCCCTATCTTTTTGACCGGATGCATAGAATTACCATTCTGATCTTCTAGAGGACCAATTTTGTCCTTGCAATCTTTTTGCTCTTACCATATCTGTAGAATCCTCAGAATTCTCCTTCACCTTGTCTACTCAGACAACCGCATGCCTTCTTTTAGACCTCCTGATTTCTTTCTTAGGTAATCTCAAATACTCCATAAGCACCTCATTTGCTCCTACCTGCCTGTACCTGCAATGCAGCTCCTTTGTTTCCTTAACCAGGACCTCAATATCTCTTGAAAACCAAGGTTCCCTAAACCTGTATCTTTACCTTTTATTCTGACAGGAAGATAGAAGCTTTGTACTCTCAAAATTTCTCTTTTGAAGGCCTCCCACTTATCAAGTACACACTCTCTCATTGGGACTTCTATGTACTGCTGAAGGAAACATCCCTGAACACATTTGACAACCTCTATTCCATCTAGTCCTTTCACAGTCAACATGAGGAAAGTTAAAATCACCTACTATAAAAACCTTATGGCTTCTTGCAAAAGTCTGTGATCTCTCCGTGATTTGTTCCTCTAAATCCGTGGCTGTTGGGTGGTCTATAACATGGCAGACTTTCTTATTCCTCAGTTCCACACATAATGCTTCACTAGTCGAGTTCTCCAGTCTGCCCTGAATGAGCAGCACTGTGACATTTTCCTGACTAGCATTGCCGCCCCTCCCTCTTTAATCCCTTCCACTCTGTTGTTTCTAAAACATCGGAACCCTGGAATGCTGAGCTGCCAGTCCTGCCCCTCCTGCAACCAAGTCTCACTGTAATAATATTTACAATGTAATAATTTGATGTGTTGATCCATGTCCTGATCTCATCTGCATTGAAATATATGCAGCCTGGATATTAGTTTCTGAGTTATTATATCCCTCTCAATCATTCTCCTACCTTCTCCCCAGAACCTTTGATACTCCTACTAATCAAGAACTTAATCACCTCTGCTTTAAATACAGTATACTCAATGACTTGTTCTCCACAAATGTCCATGGCAATTAATTGCGCGGATTCACCACCTCAGGTTAAAGAAATTCCTCATCTCTGTTCTAAAGGGACATCCTTGTATTCTGAGGCTAAGCCTTTGGTTCTAGACCTCTCCACAATTGAAATGTCCTCTCCACATCCCCTCTATCTATGCTTTTCAATATTCCTTAGGTTTCAATGAGAACCCCTCTTCATTCTTCTTAACTCCTGCAAGTACAGGCCCAGAGTCATCAAATGTTCCTCATTGTTAAAGAATGACATTATAAATGTCAAGGTCACTTGTGAACTCAAGTGCAGGGATCACAAAGGCTAACAAGAACTCAGGCAAACTATACAGAATCTTGAAGAACTTGAAATTATTCATAATAAACAATACTGCAGCATGCTGCTGTGCAGAAGGATTTGGGAGTGCATGAATCACAAAAGGTTGGTTTGCAGGTGCAGCAGGCTATCAAGAAGGTAAATGTGATGTTGGCCTTCATTGCTAGAAGGATTGAATTTAAGAGCAAGGAGGTTATGCTGCAACTGTAATAGTCACTGCTGAGGCTGCACCTGGAGTACTGTGTGCAGTTCTTGTCTCCTTACTTGAAGGACGATATACTGGATATACTGGCTTTGGAGGTAGTGCAGAGGGGGTTCACCAGGTTGATTCCAGAGATGAGGGGGTTAGACTATGAGCAGAGATTGAGTCGCCTGAGACTTGTACTCGCTGGAATGCAGAAGAATGAGAGGAGATCTATAGAAACATATAAAATCATTAAAGGGATAGATAAGGTATAGGCAGGAAAGTATTTCCACTGGTAGTGAGACTAGAAATAGGGGATATAACCTCAAGATTCCCGGGAGTAAATTTAAGATGGAGATGAAGAGAACTGCTTTTTCCCAGAGGGTGGTGAATCTGTGGAATTCTTTTCCCAATGAAGCAGTGGAGGCTGCCTCAGTAAATATATTTAAGACAAGGTCAGATAGATTTTTGCATAGTAGGGGAATTAAGAGTTATGGGAAGAGGTAGGTGGAGATGAATCCATGGTCAGATCAGCCATGATCTTATTGAATGGCAGAGCAGGCTCGACGGGCCAGATGGCCGACTCCTCCTCCTATTTTTATGTTAACTCACTCTGAGTTGGATCAGACATGGACTCACAATGATCAAGTAAAGGGAGGTTCAAAGCCCCCCTGAGGTACACCCTGGAGCATACAGGAATTCAGGACTCATCTGACAGCCCCGGATCCAGGCAATACCATTTGCCCCAAAGACAACAACCACAAGGCAAAAATTGAAAACCTCGTGCTAGTTTAATTACCCCAGATTGAATAAAGGTGAGAAATACAAAGAGAGCTTAAAAATCCCCAATGATATGAAACAAGACACCTGCAACACAAAGGGAAAATTTAGAGTAAGTCCAAAGACAAACAATCGGACATAAATATTCCCCTCTACACCACTCTCCTCCGTCTGGCGGAGCTTGTCCTCACTCTCAATAATTTCTCCTTTAGCTCCTCCCACTTCCTTCAAACAAAGGTGTAGCCATGGGCACCTGCATGGGTCCCAGCTATGCCCACCTTTTTGTCAGCAACATGGAACAATCTATGTTCCAAGCCTACACTGGTATCACTCCCCAACGTTTCCTACTCTACATCAATGTCTACATTGGTGTGGCTTCCTGCATCATTCTAAATTTTATGGCCTTCTGCCCAGCAATGGGGTAATCAAAGACTCTCTTTAGGACACCAAATATATGGGTCAATAAAAAAGCATTCAGGGTCCTCTCTCTCTCTCTCAGAGCTTTACCAAAGAGGAGGAGAACAATATAAGGCATTTTACTTCGGTCGATAAAAAACTTGTGCAGAATCAGTTTGAACACCAGAGAGCACAGTATTATAAACCCATGGAACAACTGGGGACACTTATCAACATGCTGCAGAGTGTGGAGTAGGTAGAGTAGGAGTAGGAGCTATTTATATTCTTCGCCTGGGATTGTGGCGTGCCTGATTCTTGGGCTTTTAGATTTTCCTTGATGCAGAGAGAGACGAGACTTGGCCAGTTCCTGTAGCTGCTGCTCGTGCCTACTGACTGGGGCCCTCTGCGTTGCCATTATCAGGTCAGACATCGTCTCCTGGTGAGTTAATCTTTGGCTCAGATATAAGCAGGAAAAGGGAGGAGGTCCTGAAAGCAGACTACAGGGAGTTAGGAAGGAAGTTGAGGGACAGGATCACAAAGGTAGTCATCTCGAGATTACTGCCTGTGCCACGCAACAGTGAGTATAAGAATAGAATGAGGTGGAGGATAAGTGCGTGGCTCAAGGATTGGAGCAGGGGGCAGGGATTCAGATTTCTGGATCATTGGGACCTCTTTGGGTAGGAGTGACCTGTACAAAAAGGTCGGGTTGAACCTGAATCCGAGGGGGACCAATATCCTGGCGAGGAGGTTTGCTAAGGCTACTGGGGAGAGTTTAAGTTAGGATTGCTGGGGAGTAGGAACCAAACTGAAGATTCAAAGATTCAAAGATTCAAAAAACTTTATTGTCATTCTAACCGTACATCAGCTCTGCAGGGCAGAATGTGACAGCATTTCCCAGGAGCAGTGCAATCATAACATAACAAACGCAACACTAAATAATAAACATAACAATAAATAATAAAACAGAACAGCCACATGTCAGTTAAAATCAAGTTATAAGTGTCCAGTGCAAGTTAAAAGTGTCCAAACAGTGCCAGGTAGAGCAGTTATTTAGCAGTCTGACTGCATGTGGGAGGAAGCTGT
The DNA here is from genome assembly GCF_030028105.1 of Mobula birostris. Taxonomy (NCBI): domain Eukaryota; kingdom Metazoa; phylum Chordata; class Chondrichthyes; order Myliobatiformes; family Myliobatidae; genus Mobula; species Mobula birostris. Next base: position 20,629,225 of record NC_092387.1, on the reverse strand, counting down.
TTAGTAGCCTTGTGGTTTTAGTTTTGATGTTCCTGTAACATTTGCCTGATGGCAGAAGAACAAACAGTTCATGGAGAGGGTGTGAGGGGTCTTCAATGATGTACCGTGTCTTCTGGAGGCATCGACTCTGAAAGAGGTCTTGGACAGAAGGTAGGGAGACCCCAATAATCTTCTCTGCTCCCCTAACCACCCTCTGCAAGGCTTTTTTGTCAACAGCACTGCAGCTGGAGTACCAGGTTGTGATGCAAAAGATCAGCACACTCTCAACCACGCCTCTGTAGAATGTAGTTAAGATGTTAGTGGGGAGTGATTCTTGTTTAAGCTTCCCCGGAAAGTGCAATCTCTGCTGGGCCTGTTTCACAATCCCAGTGGTGTTCCTGGACCAGGTGAGATTGTCCGAGATCTGCACCCCAAGGAACTTGATGTTTTCCACTCTCTCCACTGTGGAGCCACTGATGCTGAGGGGTGTGTGCTCAGGCTGAGACCGTCTGAAATCAACGATCATTTCCTTGGTTTTGGTGACACTAAGCATCAAGTTGTTATCCCTGCACCAGCTCTCTAAGTGTTTGACCTCCTCCCTGTAAATTGTTTCATCATTTTTGCTGATGAGCCCCATCACTGTAGTATCATCAGCAAATTTAATGATCAGGTTCTCCTTGAATCTGGCTGCACAGTCATGTGTTAGCAGTGTAAACAGCAATGGACTAAGCACACAGCCTTGTGGAGATCCAGTGCTCGGTGTGATGGAGTCAGAGATGTTCCTACCAACACGGACTGACTGTGGTCTCTCTGTCAAGAAATCCAGAATCCAGCGACACATGGCAGTGCTGAGGCCAAGCAGCGACAGTTTCTCCACTAGTCTCTGCGGGATGATGGTATTGAACGCTGGACTGAAATCAATGTACAGGATTCTGGCATAAGTGTCTTTGTTGTCCAAGTGAGAGAGAACTGTGTGCAGTGTGGTGGATATTGCCTCCTCTGTAGACGATAAGCAAACTGTGAGGATCCAGTGATGAGGTGAGGCTGGCTGTGATATGAGGCTTGACAAGCCGTTCAAAACATTTCATCACTATGGGGGTCAGGGCAACGGGTTGATAATCATTCAGACAGGCTACAACTGATTTCTTTGCTACAGGGATGATTGTGGAGGTTTTGAAGCATCCGGGGACAATAGCTTGACTAAGGGAGATGTTGAAAATGTCTATCAGGACACCTGCTAATACATCAGCACATTCCTTGAGCACACATCCAGGGATGTTGCCGGGACCTCCCGCTTTCCGTGGGTTGACCCTGGCAAGGGTCCTCCATGTTTGCTCTGGATCAATGATTGGAGCCGGCTGGTCAGATGGTAAAAAGGGACTGGCTCTCCCCCTTGCTGTAGTGTTTGATGCTTCAGAGCGTGCAAAGAAATTGTTAAGCCTGTCTGGAAGAGAAACGTCGCTGTCATCAGTTTTCTGCCTGATCTTATAGTCGTGAAGAGACAGAGGAAGGGGGCAGTTGACTCACAAATAGAGAAAGCTTGAAGACAGTGCAAGATGGAGGATAGGCAGGTGACAGAGAAGGGATGTGCTCAGACCAATGGTTTGAGATGTGTCTTTTTAATGCAAGGGGTATTATGAACAAAGTGGATGGGCTTAGAGCATGGATCAGTACTTGGAGATATGATATTGTGGCCATTACAGAGACTTGGATGGCTCAGGGGCAGGAATGGTTACTTCGAGTGCCAGGTTATAGATGTTTCAGAAAGGACAGGGAGGGAGGCAAAAGAGGTGGGGGCGTGGCACTGTTGATCAGAGATAATGTCATGGCTGCAGAAAAGGAGGAAGGCATGGAGGGATTGTCTATGGAGTCTCTGTGATTGAAAGTTAGGAACAGGAAGGGGTCATTAACTCTACTGGGTGTTTTTTATAGATGACCCAGTATTAACAGGGATATTGAGGAGTAGATAGGGAGACAGGGGGGCATAGGGAGTAGACAGGGGAAAGGTGTAATAATAACAGGGTTGTTGTAGTGGGAGATTTTAATTTCCCAAATATCAATTGGCATCTCCCTAGACTGAGGGGTTTAGATGGGGTGGAGTTTGTTAGGTGTGTTCAAGAAGGTTTCTTGACACAATATGTAGATAAGCCTACAAGAGGAGAGGCTGTACTTGATCTGGTATTGGGAAATTAACCTGATAATATGTCAAATCTCTCAGTGGGAGAGCATTTTGGAGATAGTGATCACAATTCTATCCCCTTTACCATAGCATTGGAGAGGGGTAGGAACAGACGAGTTAGGAAAGTATTTAATTGGAGTAAGGGGAAATATGAGGCTATCAAGCAAGAACTTGGAAGTATAAATTGGGAACAGATGTTCTCAGGGAAATATGCAGAAGAAATGTGGCAAATGTTCAGGGGTTATTTGTGTGGAGTTCTGCATAAGTACGTTCCAATGAGACAGGGAAAGGATGGTAGGGTACAGGAACCGTGGTGTACAAAGGCTGTTGTAAATCTAGTCAAGAAGAAAAGAAGAGCTTATGAAAGGTTAAAAAAACTAGGTAATGATAGAGATCTAGAAGATAATGCTAGCAGGAAGGAGCTAAAGAAAGAAATTAGGAGAGCCAGAGGTAGCCATGAGAAGGCCTTTGCTAGCAGGATTAAGGAAAACCCCAAGGCATTCCACAAGTATGTGAAGAGCAAGAGTATAAGATGTGAGAGAATAGGACCAATCAAGTGTGACAGTGGGAATGTGGGTATGGAACTGGAGGAGACAGCAGAGATACTTAATGAATACTTTACTTCACTATTCACTACGGAAAAGGATTTTGGCCATTGTAGGGATGACTTACAGCAGACTGAAAAGCTTGAGCTTATAGGTATTAAGAAAGAGGATGTGCTGGAGATTTTGGAAAGCATCTAGTTGGATAAGTCACCGGGACCAGACGAGATGTATCCCAGACTACTGTGGGAGGAGATTGCTGAGCCTCTGGGACCCATGCAGGTGCCAATGGCTACACCTTTTGCATCATCAATGGGGACGGGAGAGGTTCCAGAGGATTGGAGGGTTGCACATGTTGTTCTCTGTTGGCCTTCATCAATTGTGGGATTGAGTTTAGGAGCCGAGAGGTAATGTTGCAGCTATATAGGACCCCGGTCAAACCCCACTTGGAGCACTGTGCTCAGTCCTGGTCGTCTCACTATAGGAAGAATGTGGAAACCACAGAAAGGGTGCAGAGGAGATTTACAAGGATGTTGCCTGGATCGGGGAACATGCCTTATGAGAATGGGTTGAGTGAGCTCGGCCTTTTCTCTTTGGAGCGACAGAGGATGAGAAGTGACAAGATAGAGGTGTATAAGATGATGAGAGGCATTGATCGTGTGGATAGTCAGAGGCTTTTCCCCAGGGTTGAATGGGTTGAATTGGCTAGCACGAGAGGACATAGTTTTAAAGTGCTTGGAAGCAAGTACAGAGGAGATGTCAGGGGTAAGTTTTTTATGTAGAGAGTGGTGAGTGTGTGAAATGGGCTGCTGGCAACAGTGGTGGAAGCAGATACGATAGGGTCTTTTAAGAGACCCCTGGACAGGTGCATGGAGCTCAGAAAAATAGAGGGCTATGGTTAACCCTCAGTAATTTCTTAGGTAAGGACATGCTTGGCACAGCTTTGTGGGCCAAAGGGCCGGTATTGTGCTGTAAGTTTTCTATGTTTCTATGTTTCTAATGCAGTACTACGGCTGTGTCAGGATTCGATAACCTGTTTATTTATGTTCAAGCCAGTATTTCACCAGTGGTTTCTGCACAATTTAAAGTGTGTCATAATTAAGGTATGATGCAGAGATTAAAATTTGGTGTAATAAAAACATCGATAGATAGATACTTTATTGATCCCAAAGGAAATTACAGTTTCACAATAGCATTACAAGTACACAGATAAAATATTAGAAGAGAAGTAAGAGAGAATAAAAAAAAAGTTGCCTCAAACAGTCTAATAGGAGGGGGTCATCACTTCCCTGGCTATAGGTTGACTCATTATAGAGCCTAATGGCCGAGGGTAAGAATGACCTCATATAGTGCTCTTTGGAGCAGAACAGTTGTCTTAGTTTATTACTACAAGTGTTACTCTGTTCAGCCAAGGTGGCATGCAGAGGGTGAGAAACATTGTCCAGAATTGCCAGGATTTTCCGTAGGGTCCTTTGTTCTACCACAGCCTCCAGTGTGTCCAGTTTGACTCCTGTAACAGAGCCAGCCTTTCTAATCAGTTCATTGAGCCTGTTGGCATCACCCGTGTTGATGCCATTGCCCTGACACACTACCACACAGAAGATTGTACTGGCAACAACAGAATGATTGAACAAGTGAAGGAAGGGCATGCATAATCCAAAGGACCTCAGTCTTCTCAAAATGTAGAAATGACTCTGGCCCTTCTTGTACACAGCCCCTGTATTGGTGCCCCACTCAAGTCTGTCATGCAGGTGCACTCCCAGGTACTTGGAGGTCTTCATCACATCCATGCCCTCATCATTAGCCACTCACAATGCTTGTGTACTGAGCAATGTTTCTGCTGATGTTAGTAATAACAATTTCCATTAAAGATGTGAATCTTGTGAAAGCTCTGGGAAAAGATACAGTGAATGGTTGCCATTTGAATGAACCGTGTGGCAAATATTTTGTGCTAGTCCAGACCTCCAATGATGTGACTGAACTCACTCCGCCTGATGTGATAGGAGTGTCTCGAGAGACAGGGCCATGGCCAATCCCTGTGTTTATCGTCGCACAGACTACAGCTCCAGATGCTGCTGAGGGTGGAGATTTTCTTTTCAAGTTGCTCTCATTTCTGAGGAATGAAGGGAAAACTCTGACTGATGTTAAAAATCTACTAAGTCCTTCAGCTGTTGATCTAAATTCTGAGCTGGCTTCTGCTATCACATCCCTGGCCAATAAACGCCGAAGTGTTCCTGTTGAGATCCAAGGTTATTGAAAGCTGAGAATGTCCTCTGTAGTCAAGCCCACACCCAATGGAGCAAAAGAGAACGAGGCTTGGGCTGAGCAGATATCTCATTTACTAGATGAATGGCAGCGATCAGACAATGTAAAGAAGCAGAGACTGCAGAGAGTTTTAAGGGTCCTGCTGCTGATGTGGTGAGGTTCCCAAAGGCAGAAAACCCTTCAGCCACACCGGCTAACTATATGCAGGCTCTGAAAAGCACTCAGCACAACTGAAAGTTCAACTGATCTCATGGTGAAGTTCAGACACTCTTTCTAACAGGAAGGAGAGAAGGTCTTTGCCACCTTCTCAGGTTAGATAAACTGTATTGTTTGGCAAAGGGGCATTCAGCCGTCTGAGATAAATTGCCTAAGAGTGGAACAAGTTGTGAAGGGTGCACTGTCACAAGACGTGGTGGTTCTATGTATTCGAATGACACCCCCCCCCCCCCCGCCAAGATATGTGATCCTCCATCTTTGACTGAGTTGCTTAGGGAAATTAGAGAAAAGGAAAACATGATTGCCGAGTAATGTCTTCAGCTGTTGCCTCTGTTGCTAAAGTGATTGCAGGTGCCACACAAGAAGAGCTTTTGAGAAATGAGGTGAAAAGCATTTGAGCTGAGATGACCCGGTTGAAGTCTGTTACTGTTGCAGCTAAACGTGACATGTCAGCTGGAAAACCCAACCTACCTGTGAGAATCACAAAGCAGAGGAATGATGCTGCAAAGGGTTTCTTGACTGAGGATAGGCCTGGGATTTTCAGTTACAAATGTGGAGGAGATAAGCATTTCAAGCGAGACTATGAAGGCCAGGAAAACCTTTGAAAAATAAACCAATAGTTAATTAAATAGAAAAAGAAGATGGGAAACTACAGAGGGACCCAGTAAAGAAATAGCCTGATACCCCAGAGCAAATACATTCCATCAGTGTATCAACAGAAATACTAACGTGCAAAACACTATTCCTGAAGGCTTAGTGGGGCCAAGCTCTGATGTATCCATACAGATTGAAGGCATTTATGCTAGAACAATACTTGACACAGATCCTTTTACAACAGGTATTTGATGCAGTTACCATTGACCCCTATTAGTGCTCTTGAGGTCTGGGGGCTTAGTGCTGATGATTACCCTCATGATGGTTATTTGTCATTGAAACTGGCATTTTTGGAAGCAGATATTGGAGTAGCTGAGACTATTATACTCTAGTGTTGATATGCTCAGATCCAGTTGTAAAAAAGTAAAGTTTCCATTATTGTGGAAACAAACACTTCTTTTGTGAGAAGGCTCATGGAGGCATGTAAAGAGAGAAGGGGAGAGAACTTCCTGAGATCCTTGTCTGTTCTCTCTGTATTCAAAGCCACATTTCAGAATGTGCAAGTTTCTCCTATGTAGGATGATGAGCTTAAAAAAGGAACTGTGCAGTACACCCAGTCTAAATGCAGGTGGAGTAGCTAGTGTGATGGGAGCATCCACCTTTTTAGGAAGGTCCAGCAACCCAGTCATTCTTGTGGATGTTGCTGTTGATCAGGAAGAAGAGTCAGTCCTACCTGCAGGGGTGCTGGTGAAACCAGAAGTGCAGGAATTTTCAGCTGTCTATTCTAACTGGATAACCGTGATTGTCAGGAACACCTTAGCCAAAGATGTCACCCTCAACCGTGGCAAACAGATTGCACATCTCTTTCCTGTGGCAGTGGTTTCGAGTTTTCGATTGAAGAAAAAGGAAGAGAAACAGCCTCCTGCATCAGGAGAGTTGACATCGAAATCATTCCACTTTGACGATTCACCAAGACCAGAGGAATGGAAAAAGAGACCAACTGATAAGATGTTGGGATGCAAAGATGTCTTTTCTACAGACGAGTTTGATGCTGGCTGCTCCAAAAGTACTCATCATACTATTAGACTGAGAGAGGAACACCTTTCTGAAACAGGTCTCACCAGTTAGCTCCAGTAGAGGATGAAGATGTTAGGCAGTATCTACTGAAACTTAAGGAAGCTGGAATTATCATTGAGTCAAGAAGTCCCTATGCATCACCTATAGTTGTGAGGAAAATGAATGCGAGAATACAAATGCATGTTGATAATAGAACATTCACCAGACGTACAATCCCAGACCACTAAACAGTTCCATGGGTTGAGGGTGTTCTGGCCTCATTAAGTGAGCATTAAGTGGAACCTTTCGAATGTTGAGTGGCCTAGACAGAGTAGATGTGGAAAGGATGTTTCCCATGGTGGGAGAGTCTAGGACAAGAGGGCACAGCCTCGGGATAGAGGGATGCCCTTTCAAAACAGGGATGCAGAGAAATTTCTTTAGCCAGAGGGTGGTGAATTTGTGGAATTTGTTGCCACATGCAGCTGTGGAGGCCAGGTCGTTGGGTGTATTTAAGGCAGAGATTGATAGGTTCTTGATTGGACACCGCATCAAAGGTTATGGGACTGGAAACTGGGGTTGAGGAGGAGATAAAAAAAAAAGATTCAGCCATGATTGAATGGTAGAGCAGACTCGATGGGCCAGATGACTTAATTCTGCTCCTATGTCTTGTGGTCTTATGGTCAAATGGTTCAGGGCGTTGGATCTAAGGAGTGGGTATTACCAAATGCCAATGAGTGAATCTGATAAAGAAAAGACAACATTCACATGTCTTCTTGGATTATTTCAGTTTAGATTATTATGTACACACTTTAGGCTAATAAATGTGTAATGGGCCCTTTTCTTTATTTTGTTTGTTAGAGTTTAAAATATTTTGTCAATACAACCCTAAGCTTATGCTAGTGTGAGTTAAATTAGTGCTTTCTGGTAAACAGTGAATTTGCATGAGTAGGCAGTGTTTATACAAGTAACAATCCTACTTTCCCTTAAAAGAACATTCAGATTTTTATGTCTGATTTACCCAAATCATATTTACCCTAGGCGTGTTTATTTACTAGAAATAGCCTTCTTCCCCAGCGCATTGTCGAGTTATATTACTGTTACTTTAGATTCACAGTGATAGCTAACTCATTATGAACTTATGGTGACAGGGGTTACACAGAAATTAACCAGCAAAACTAACAAGAACTCAGGCAAACTATACAGAATCTCGAAGAATGGAAATCACTCATGATACACAGAAGAACTCGGTTAGAGTTGGACCAGACATGGACCCACAATGATCGAGCAAATAGAAGTTGGCAAGCCCCTCTGAAGTACTCTCCAGAGCAGGTAGGAATTTGGGACCAGAGAGCCCTGGTGTCCAGATGAAGCAACAACACCTAAAGATGACAACAGCAATGTAAGACCTTGAAAATCCCATGCTAATTTTAATTACCCAAATTGAGTAACAGTGTTAATTACAAAGAGAGTTTAAAAAACCCCATGATGACAAATGAGAGTCTACAACACAAATTGATAAACCAGAGCTAGTCCAAAGTCAGGTTAACAATTCACATACTAACTTGAAAAGAATCTTCTTTTTAATAACCCCCTGGCTGTGACAATAAATTAAAGGGTAATGTTAAGAACATAAGACCCTAACAAGCAGGAGCAGGAGTAGGCTATTTGGCAGCTCGAGCCTGCTCTGCCATTGTCTAAGATCATGGCTGATCCCACATTCTCAGCCCCTTCCCATTAACCCTTGATTCCCTCACTGACTGGAATTTTACATCTCCCAGCCATAAATATGCCAAAGCACTGTGCCTCCACAGATCTCCGTAGCGAGACCTCACAAATCTCTGAGAGAAGAAATGCTTTGCCATTTTAATTTTAGACCCTTATTTTGGAATTTCCCATAAAAGGAATCATCCTCTCAGTTACCCTGCCCAGTCCCCAAAGGATCTGACACATTTTAATAAAAATCTATTTCATTTTAGTAAATTCCAATGAGTAAGAGAACAAATAATGTTTTATCATGGGACAATTGCTCGAGAATTGACATCACCCTGATGGAACTTCACTGCAAGTCTCTCTCCCAGTGACTTATCATCTTCCCTTAAATGGAGGAGACAGAAATTGTTCCCTTGTACTTGTACTTGGCCTCCCCTCCCTGAAATAAGGGTAAACATTGCATTAAATTCTGTTGTATTCAACTGTACTTGTTTGTTTTTAAAAAAAATAACCAACAACACACACAAAATGCCGGAGGAACTCGGCAGATCAGGCAGCATCTATGGAAATGAATAAACAGTCAACATTTAAGGTTGAAACCCTTCTTGGTCCGAAACTTTGATCATTTATTTATTTCCATAGATGCTGCCTGACCTGCTGAATACCTCCAGCACATTGTGTGTGTTGCTTTGGATTTCCAGCATTTGCAGAATTTCAGAAGGTGCTTGGAAATAGGTACAGAGGAGATGTCAGGGGTAAGTTTTTTACATAGAGAGTGGTGAGTGCATGGAATGGGCTGCCAACGGCGGTGGTGGAGGTGGAAACAATAGGGTCATATAAGAGACTCCTGGATGGGTACATGGAGATAAGAAAATCAGAGGGCTATGGGTAGAGCCTAGGTAGTTCTAAGGTAGGGATCTGTTCGGCACAGCTTTGTGGGCCAAAGGGCCTGTATTGTGCTGTAGGTTTTCTATGTTTCCATGTTCCTAACCAACAACCCCCTTTACATTGCAGCATTCTGCAGTGTTTCTCTATTTAAATAACACTGTTCTTTTGAGCTTTCTTCCAAAATGTTTGTATAAAAACACAGGTAGGTAGGTATACAAACTGGTGAAAGTGGCAAGGTGACAAGAAAGCAGTTAAAAGAAGCATTCAGTTCTGAGACACATATGAGAAATTCCGCAGATGCTGAAAACCATCTCAAAACACTCAAAAAGCTGGAGGAACTCAGCAGGTCAGACAGCATCTCTGGAAAATACGTCTCAATTCTGAGACATATTGATAAAGGCTTGGAGTTTAAAACCTGGGAAGTGTAAAAGAACAGTGGGATCTTGGGGTCCACATTCGTAGATCCCTCAAACTTGCCGCACAAGTTGATAGGTAATTAAGAAGGCATGTGATTTGCTGGCCTTCATCAGTTGTGAATTGATTTCAAGAGTCACAAGGTAATGTAGCAGCTCTTAAACATTGTGTTCAGTTCAGGTTGTCTCATTATAGGAAAGATGTGGATGATTTAGAGAGGGTGCAGAGGAGGTTTACCAGGATGCTGCTAGGATTAGAGAGCATGCCTTATGAGGATAGGGTGAGTGAGTTAGGGCTTTTCTCTTTGGAGTGAAGAAGGATGAGAGGCTTCTTGATAGATGTGTACCAGGTGACAAGAGGCACAGATTGAGTGGAAAGCCAGAGACCTTTTTCCAAGGAAGAAATGGCTAATATGAGAGAGCATAATATTAAGGAGATAGATTGAAGGAACATATAGGGAGGTATAAAAGGTATGTGTTTTACACAATGGTGTGTGCATGAAATATGCTGCCGGGAGTGGTGGTAGAGGCAAGTACATTAAGGATAGAATGTTTGAGAGTGAAATGGACGGCCATGTGGAAGGGAAGGGTTAGATTGATCTTAGAGTAGGTTTAAAGATCGGCACAAGCTTATGGGCTGAAGGACTTATTGTGTTAAGTCCTTCATTCAACTTGTTATGTACTTTACTGTTCTATGTTCATACATAGCCATGAAAACATACTGTTCTAGCCTCAATTAATATCACAGTCGGTCCTGCTGTCATATTTATAAGTATCCAGGAAAGAATTGGCCCTGGGGATGAAGAACAGCAGCTGCTAGGGTAGATTAGAGCAAGAAAGAATTGTTCCTTGGGATGAAGGATGGCAGCTACAAGGATAGATTAGAGAGGCTGGGAGTGGAATGGGGATTGGGGGTAATAGTTTCTTTCAAGAGAGAGGCCGAGAGGAGATTTGATACACATATAATGACTTGGGTTTGGATAGACAGAATCATTTTAAATACTGAAGATGTTTAAAGATTATATTTATTTGTCACATGAACATTGGAATGCGTCATTTGTGTCAATGACCAACATAGTCCGAGGATGTGCTGGGGACAGCCCACAAGTGTTGTCACACTTCCAGCACTGACATACCATACCCACAACTCTAACCCGACGTCTTTGGAATGTGGGAGGAAACTGGAGCACCCAGAGGCAACCAACACCATCAGAGGGAGAACATACAAACACCTAATAGACAGCGGTGGGAAATGAACCCGGGTCGTTGGCACTCGAAAGCGTTGTGCTAACCACTACACTACTGTGCCAAGCCTCATCATCTTGAAGGCTATTCCTAGTTTTGCCAGGGCGGTTGGAGGTCACAGCGATGATGCAGAAGGGGCAAAGAATTAAGAATGACAGGAGAAAAAAAACTTTGTAACACAGCGGATGGGGGAGTCTTAGACCCGAGGGCACATAGAAACCATAGAAACTACAGCACAGAAACAGGCCTTTTGGCCCTTCTTGGCTGTGCCGAACCATTTTCTGCCTAGTCCCACCGACCTGCACACGGACCATATCCCTCCATACACCTCCCATCCATGTATCTGTCCAATTTATTCTTAAAAGTTAAAAAAGAACCCGCATTTACCACCTCATCTGGCAGCTCATTCCATACTCCCACCACTCTCTGTGTGAAGAAGCCCCCCACTAATGTTCCCTTTAAACTTTTCCCCCTTCACACTTAACCCATGTCCTCTGGTTTCTTTCTCCCCTTGCCTCAGTGGAAAAAGCCTGCTTGCATTCACTCTATCTATACCCATCATAATTTTATATACCTCTATCAAATCTGCCCTCATTCTTCTACACTCCAGGGAATAAGGTCCCAACCTATTCAACCTTTCTCTGTAACTGAGTTTCTCAAGTCCCGGCAACATCCTTGTAAACCTTCTCTGCACTCTTTCAACCTTATTTATATCCTTCCTGTAATTTGGTGACCAAAACTGAACACAATACTCCAGATTCGGCCTCACCAATGCCTTATACAACCTCATCATAACATTCCAGCTGTTATACTCAATACTTTGATTAATAAAGGCCAATGTACCAAATGCTCTCTTTACCACCCTATCTACTTGTGACGCCACTTTTAGGGAATTTTGTATCTGTATTCCCAGATCCCTCTGTTCTACTGCACTCCTCAGTGCCTTACCATTAACTCTGTATGTTCTACCTTGGTTTGTCCTTCCAACATGCAATACCTCACACTTGTCTGTATTAAACGCCATCTGCCATTTTTTAGCCCATTTTTCCAGCTGATCCAAGTCCCTCCGCAGGCTCTGAAAACCTTCCTCACTGTCTACCACACCTCCAATCTTTGTATCATCAGCAAACTTGCTGATCCAATTTACCACATTATCATCCAGATCATTGATATAGATGACAAATAACAATGGACCCAGCACTGATCCCTGTGGCACACCACTAGTCACAGGCCTCCACTCGGAGAAGCAATTCTCTACCATCACTCTTTGGCTTCTTCCATTGAGCCAATGTCTAATCCAATTTATCACTTCTCCATGTATACCTAGCGACTGAATTTTGCTAACTAACCTCCCATGTGGGACCTTGTCAAAGGCCTTACTGAAGTCCATGTTGACAACATCCACTGCCTTCCCTTCATCCACTTTCCTGGTAACCTCCTCGAAAAAATCCAATAAATTGGTCAAACATGACCTACCATGCACAAAGCCATGTTGACTCTCCCTAATAAGTCCCTGTCTATCCAAATGCTTGTAGATTCTGTCTCTTAGTACTCCCTCCAATAACTTACCCACTACCGACGTTAAACTCACCGGCCTATAATTTCCCGGATTACTTTTCGATCCTTTTTTAAACAACGGAACAACATGAGCCACTCTCCAATCCTCCGGCACCTCACCCGTAGACAGCGACATTTTAAATATTTCTGCCAGGGCCCTCGCAATTTCAACACTAGTCTCCTTCAAGGTCCGAGGGAGCACTCTGTCAGATCCCAGGGATTTATCCACTTTGATTTTCCTCAAGACAGCAAGGACCTCCTCCTTTTCAATCTGTACAGTTTCCATGATCTCACTACTTGATTCCCTCAATTCCATAGACTTCATGCCAGTTTCCTCAGAATACAAGGACATCCCTTTAGGACAGAGATGGGGAGGAATTTCTTTAGCCAGAGAGTGGCGAATGTGTGAAAGTCATTGCCACAGACGACTATGGAGGCCAAGTTATTGGGTACATTTAAAGCGGGGGCTGATAGCTTCTTGATTAGTAAGGGCATCAAAAGTTATAGGGAGAGGGCAGGAGAATGGGATAGAGAGAGGAATAATTCAGCCATGATGGATTGGTGGAGCAGTTTTGATGGTTGAATGGCTTAGTTCTGCTCCTATGTCCTATGGTCTTATTGTGTCTTCATCGTCCACCACCTCTGGCAGTACATTCCTGGACCTGCCGCTCTTTGTGCACATCTCCTTTAAACACTCCCCTGGCACCTTAAATCCATGCCCTCTGGTGTTTGACGTTTCTGCCCTGTGAAAGGGAGATGGATTGTCTGCCCTATCTGTGCCTGTCATAATCTGATAACACTTTTATCAGGTCTCCCCTCAGTGACCAATACTCCAGAGAAAACAACCCAAGTTTGTACAATCTGTTCTTACAGCTCATGCTCGCTAACCTTTGCAGCATCATGTTAATTGAAAGTGTAACTGGTAGCACAATCACTTTACAGCGCCAGCAATCACCGATCTGGGTTCGATTCCCACCGCTGCCTGTAGTCTGGGTACACCCACAATGTCACTGGGAGAGAGTTTCAGGACTTTGACCCAACCATAGTGAAGGAAGGATGATATATTTCCAAATGAAGATGGTGTGGGATTTGAGGGAAACTTCCAGAGGGGGTGTTACCCAGGATATACAGCACAGAAGTGGGCTACTCGGCCCATCCAGTCCATGCCAGCGCATGCTCCAAATGAGCCTCCTATTTTCTTTCCTCATTTGACCTTCTCTTCCCTTCCCTCTCTTGCATTTATCCATCGTTCTATTCAGTATGTTTATACTATCCACCTCAACCTCTGCCTGTGTGGGTGGGGGGAGGGGAGGCTGGAGTTCTGTATTCTCACTGCTCTTTGGGAAGTTCCTTCTGACACCCCCTTGGTGACAATGTGACAATCTTATACTGATAGTCATTGCTTTTGACTATGCTTGATCATTTTAATGGCCTCTGTTATATTAGGCCTCATGCTTTTTCTCTCTCAAGACAAAAGAGACCCTTCATATCTGTGCTTTTAAATTTATTTTTAGATATTCTTATTTATAATTGTTGAATGTTGTTTGATGTCGCATGTCACACCAACACACCACAGCAAATTCTTATTGACATAAATGTATATGGTGAATAGAGTTAACCCTTGACTCTGTGAGATAACTGAACTCCCTGCCACTACTCATGTCACATCACATATGAAGCACCAGTAGCATTAAACTGTTTACTTTTAACTTGCATCGTAATTGCACCTTATTATTTATTAATATATATGTGGTGATACTACTTTTCATGCTGTGCAAATGAGTTATATGTAGTATGTTGTGCATCTTAGTCTGGTTGTATTGTTTGGCTGTATACATATATATGGTTCAATAACAATAAACAACACCATTGACATTTGGCTGAATCAAAGGTGGTAATGAATCACCAGATAGGAAGGAGATTAAAAAACTGGCTGAGTGGTGCCACAAGAACAACCTCTCGGCCAATGTCAACAAGAGCAAGGAGATGAGGGCTAGAATATCAAAGCATGGATGTAAGGTTGAGACTTTTTGAAGCACTGGTGGGGCCTCACTTGGAGTACCGTATGCAGTTTTGGGACCCTCATCTTAGAAAGGATGTGCTGAAACTGGAGAGGGTTCACAAAGATGATTCCAGGATTGGATGGATGTCATATGAGGAACATTTGATGGCTCTGGGGCCTGTATTCACTAGAATTCAGAAGAATGACAGATGACCTCATTGAAACCCATCGAATAGTGAGAGGCTTTCATAGAGTGGATGTGGAGAGAACGTTTTCTATGGTGGGAGAGTCTATGACCAGAGGACACAGCCTCAGAATAGAGGGGTGTCCTTTTAGAACAGAGATAAGGAGGAACTTCTTTAGCCAGAGAGTGGTAAATCTGTGGAATTCATTGCCACAGGCAGCTGTGGAGGCCACGTTTTTATGTACAGTTAAGGCAGAGGTTGATAGATTCTTGATTGCTCAGGGCATGAAGGGCTATGGGGAGAAGCAGGAGACTGGGGCTGAGAGGAAAATTGGATCAGCCATGATGAAATGCCAGAGTAGACATGACGAGCCAAATGGCCTAATTCTGCTCCTATGTCTCATGGTCTTACTGATTTCAGGAGGAGGAAACCAGAGGTTCATAAGCCAGTTCTTGTCATAGGTTCAGAGGTGGAGAGAGTCAGCAACTTTAAATTCCTCGGTGTTATCATTTCAGAGGACCATCCTGGGCCCAGCACATTGTGAAGAAAGCATGGCAGTGCATTTATTTCTTTAGGACTTTCAAAGATTCGGCATGCCTTCTAAAATCTTGACAAACTTCTATAGATATGCAGTATATTGACTGGCTACATTATGGCCTGGTATGGAAACACCACTGCCCTTATATGGAAAAGACTACAAAAAGTAGTGGATATGTCCCAGTTTATCACGGGTAAAGCCATCCCCACTGATCATCACATCTACACAGGACACTGTTGCAGGAAAGCAGCATCCATCATCAAGTACCCACCACCATCTAGTCTACGTTCTCTTCTCGCTGCTGCTATCAGGAAGAAGATACAGGAGCCTCAGCACCTGCACCACCCAGGTTCAGGAACTACCACACTCTTACTCAGAGAGTAGTGGATGCCTGGTATGGTGGTAGAGGCAAGAACATTAGAGGCTTATAAGAGTCATTTAGATGGGCACATGAATGTGAGGAATATGGACATTGTGTCGGTAGGTGGAAATAGTTTACGGGGGGTTTTTGATTTACTTTTTAGCAGGTTCAGCACAACATTATGGGCTGAAGGAGCTGTTCCTGTGCTGTACTGTTCTATGTTGTAATTCAGCATATTTCTGGTGTTTTTCATGTGTTGATTTCTATATGTTGAGAGTGTTTGGAATGGCTATAACTATTAAGTAAGTTGTTCTTGCTTGTTTACCCTGTAGTATTATATCCAGACAGTTATTATGGATTGTCCTATCTGTAATAATGGATCAATCATAATATAATTTGTAGGACTCTGACACTAAAACTGGATCAGACTGGCATTATAGTATGTGTTTGTATCTTAAAGCAAAATTTTGGTGAATGATGTTTGGCACTTGATTGTGCCTGTGTAAGTAATCAGATTGAGTTAAACTGCTGCAGAATCTTGTAATGTGGTAGATTGTTTCTGGTTTCTCTTGGCATTTTCTGAATTTATCATCTTGATTTTGTTAGTCTTTTATTATGTGCTTTTGATAATTTTTTGTGTTAACCATCTGGTCCTGTATTGCCAAAAGGAAGCCCACTATTTCTGGGAAGGGGTCTCCAACTCTGAGCCAGGCGTTCAACTCTTCCTTGTTGCTCAACTCATGGAGATGTCTTCCATGGGGGGTCATGCTCTTCCATTGTTTAAATTTTTCTTCTATAGTGCTCCTCCTCCCCTCCAGTTCAGCACGTGAATTAACAACACACGGTACTGCTGTCTACATCCCCTCCTTGCCCTGCACCTACCATCCACACCTCCACATACCAACTGCTATCGTCCCGATCTTTACTTCCCCCAGCCCCCACCTCCCACCAACTCCCCGGTCATCAGGAACTCACCTTCACTACTGAGCAAGTGAGAAGGGCCCTGGGGGAACTCAGGCACAGCAAAGCATTGGGACTGGGTGGTGTGAACCCCAAGGACCTGAAGGAGAGTGCTGAGCTGCTGTGTGGAGTTCTCCAGGACATTTTCAATCTGAGTCTCAGCCTGGAAAGGGTCTCGACTGTGTGGAAAACATCACAAGTGGTCTCAGAACCAAGGAGGGCCAACCAAAAATCTTGAATGTGTCTGTGCAGTGGCCCGACCTCACACATCATGAAGGCCCTAGAGAGGCTGGTCCTGGCTCACCTCCAACCCCTGGTCAGATCAGCCCTCGATCCCCTGCAGTTTCCCTACTAGCAGCACATTGGAGTCGATGATGCTGTCATCTACCTTCTGAACAGAGCCAACTCCCATCTGGATAAGCAGGCCAACACTGTGAGGATTATGTTTTTGGTTTCTCAAGTCCCTTCAATACCATACAGCTTTCTTAGCTGGGGGAGAAGCTCCCCTCAGAGCAGGTTGACACTTCCATTGTAGCCTGGGTAATGGACTACCTGACTGGCAGACCACAGTCTGTGCGGCTTCAGAGCTGTGTGTCAGACATGGCTATAAACAGCACTGGTGCCTCTGTATTGGCTCCTTTCCTGTTTATCCTGTATACTTTGGGCTTTAGATACAACACTGAGTCACGTCATCTGCAGTAATACTCTGATAACTCATCAATAGTTCGGTGTCTAAAGGGAGGACAGGAGGATGAATACAGGGCCCTGGTAGAGGTCTTTATCAAATGGTGCAAGCTGAATCATCTGCAGCTCAACATTAGTATGACAAAGGAGGTGGTGGTGGACTTTAGGAGGACTAAGCCTGCACTGTTCCCTATTACTATTGATGGTGAGAACGTGGATGTGGTGAGGACCTACAGGTACCTTGGGGTGCACCTGGATGACAGACTTTATTGGAGCACCAACACAATTGCCTCTACTTCCTGAGGAGAGTGAGATCCTTTGGAGTATGCAGGCCTCTCCTTCACATGTTCTACCAGTCTGTTGTCGCCAGTATAATCTTCTATGTGATGGTGTGCCAGGGCAATGGCATCAACATGGGTGATGTCAACAGGCTCAAAGGCTGGCTCTGCTATAAGAGTCAAACTAGACACACTGGAGACTGTGGTAGAACAAAGGACCCTACCAAAAATCCTGGCAATTCTGGACAATGTTTCTCACCCTCTGCATGCCACCTTAGCTGAATAGAGGAGCACTTTTAGTAATAGATTAGGACAACTGTGTTGCTCCTAAGAGAGCTATATGAGGTCATTCTTACCTTTGGCCATTAGGCTCTACTGTGAGTCAACCTATAGCCGGGCAAGTGATGACCCCCTCCTGTTAGACTGTTTGAGGTAACTTTTTTTTTATTCTTTCTTAATTCTCTTCTAATATTTGTATATCTGTGTACTTGTAATGCTACTGTGATACTGTAGCTTCCTTTGGGATCAATAAAGTATCTATCCACCTATTTGTTCACTTTACTGGATTGTGCTTTCATTTAAGTTTAGTGGTGCATACTACTTATCAGAATTGCGTATATTTGCGTGGAGTGCTGAATGTTGTTTGCATTGCTGAAAATATATTCTTAGACATTTTATCTGACTGTTGTGTCAATTTTTAATGTATGTTATTTCGCATCCTCCTTCTGTCCTAGGTAGTGTTAATCAAAGTGTGTTTGAGTGTACATGGTGTTTCCTAAAATTTGTCGTTTCAGTTCTTATTTTTCTTTGTAAATTTTCCAGATCGCTTTTGGACCAAGATATTATGCTAAAAGAATACATTAATATGGGTATAGCAAACGTGCTTATTGCCTTTGTTATCTCTTTACTATTAAGTTCTGTTTAGCAGATTTTCTTAAACTTTGAAGTAAATTTTATCGAAAGTTTTCCTTTTATCAAAACTATGATCTATTTTCTTTGTGTCTTCAACCTTCAACCTCTCGCTTTGGAAGTGCATGGTACCCATCTGATTCATGCAAGCTTCAATCATACCAGTGTGCAAGTGGTAACCTGTCCAAATGACTATTGCCCAGTGGCACTTACATCCACAGTGGTGAAGTGTTTTGAGAGGCTGGTGTATGAATGGTGGCTTGGATCCGTTCCAATTCACCTACCAAAGCAACAGGTCTACAGCAGTCACTATCTCGTTGGCTTTGGAACATCTGGACAGATGCATACATCAGGATGCTCTTTATCAATTACAGCTCAGCATTTAATACCATCATCTTCTCAAAACTAATCAGTAAACTTCAAGACCTGGGTCTCAATAACCCTCTTGTGCAATTGGATCCTGGATTTCCTCACTTGTAGACCCCAGTCAGCTTGGCAAAAATATCTCCTCCACCATCTCCATCAGCAAAGGAACACCGCAGGGATGTATACTTAGCCCCCTGCTCTACTCGCTTTACACCTGTGACTGTGTGGCTAAGTACAGCTCCAAAACCATACACCAGTTTGCTGATGACACCACTGTTGTGGGCTGTATCAACAGTGGTGATGAACCAGCACACAGGAGGGAGATAGAAAATTTGGCTGAGTGCTATAGTAACAATAACATCTCACTCAATATCAATAAGACCAAGGAACTGATTGTAGACTTCAGGAGAGGGAAACCAGAGGTCCATGAGCCAGTAATCACCAGAGGATCAGAGGTGGAGAGGGTCAGTAACTTTAAGTTCCTGGGTGTCACTATCTCAGAGGAGTTATGCTGGACCCATCATATAAACATTACTTTAAAGTAAACACGACAGTTCCTCTACTTCCTCAGGAGCCTGCGGAGGTTTGGCATATCATCGAAAACCTTGGCAAAATCTATATATGTGTGGTGGAAAGTGTGCTGACAGACCACATTACAGCTTGTGCCTTTGATCAGAAAATGCTTTGAACACTGATGCCTTTGATCAGAAAATGCTACAAAAGGCAATGGATTCGGTCCAGTACATCATGGGTAAAACCCTCCCAACCATTGAGCACATCTATATGAAACATTCCTGTAGAAAAGCAGCATCCATCATCAAAGATCCTCACCACCCAGGCCATGCTCTCTTCTCGCTGCTGCCATCAGGTAGAAGGTACAGGTGTCTCAGGACTCGCACCACCAGGTTCAAGAACAGTTACTACCCCTCAACCATCAGGTTCTTGAACAAAAGAGGATAACTACACTCATTTAAGGACTCTGTTATATTGTTATTTCATGTTTGTTATTTATTGCTATTTATTTATATCTGCATTTGCACACTTTGTTTACAGTTAACAGTTACTGTTATATAGATTTGTTGAGTATGACTGCAGAAAAAGAATCTCGGGGCTGCATGTGATGATGTACTCTGATAATAAATTTTACTTTTACTTTGCTTTTTGATATCACAGGTACATATATGTTTCATATAATCTATCAATTGTACTGTATCCTGATGCTCTGCTTTATATTCTACCAGCTATATTGCACCTTTCTTTATGTTTAATGTTCTACACTTATCTAGTCCAAAGTTCATACTTGTTCAAAAATAGTTCTAATATTTGAATTAATTGCTTTAGCTTTACTGATGAAGGAGCGTATAATTTCAAATTGTCCAAGTATAGAAGTTGTGTCAAGGTATAATTCATTTGGTTGTCTTTGATTTGATATCCTGTCTTCATCCAATTCAGTAAATTAGAGAGTGGGTTTAAAGCTAGACAAAACCATAGTGGGATTAGAGATTCATCCTGGAAAACGCCTCGGTTTATTTTGATAATGATGGAGGTTCTTTTCAGATTGTTAATAGATAGGTTAATAGATAGAGTACACTTCATCAGTTGTTGCAGGAATTTCACAAGTATTGGGTGTAGTTTAGACGTATTAAGAACTTCTATTAACCATGTGTGTGGGACAGAATCTAATGCTTTTTGCTCGTCAATATAACAACAACTAAGGCTTCTGTTTTTCCTCCAGATTTGATTTAAAATACAAAATCTCCTATCAGTTATTCATTACATAATTTCATACCCTTACGGCATCCTTCCTGCTCTGCTGCAAGTATATTGTGATTATCTAAGTGAGTGGTGATTAGTTACGAGACACAGGACTTTACAATTACAATATGCGGCAAACACTGTGTAGGACAGGCAAGGAGAAAACTGTCCACGAGACTACATGAACACCAGTTAGCCATAACAAGGTACAATCTTCTGTCACTCATCTCAGTACATGAAGGTCAAGAAGGGCACAATAGTAATCTAGCCAGTAATATTAATGAGGTGACCAAAAGTTTGCTCAGATACATAAAGTGTAAAAGAGAGGCGATAGTAGATATTGGACTGTTTGGAAACAATGCTTAGAAGGTAGTAATGAGGGACAAGGAAATGGTGGACAAACTGAATAACTATTTTGCATCGGTCTTCACTGTGGAAGACACCAGCAGTATGGTGGAAGTTCCAGGTGTCAGGAAACATGAACTGTGTGAAGTTACCATAACTAGAGAGAAGGTTCTTGCGAAACTGAAAGGCCTGAAAGTGGATAAGTCACCTGGACCAGATGGTCTACACCCTAGGGTTCTAAAACTGGTGGCTGAAGAGATTGAGGAGCCATTAGTAATGATCTTTCAAGAATCACTAGATTCTAGAATGGTTCTGGAGGACTGGAAAATTGCAAATGTCACTCCACTCTTCAAGAAGGGAGAGAGGCAGTGGAAAGGAAATTATAGGCCAGTTAGTCTGACCTCAGTGGTTGGGAAGATGTTGGAGTGGATTGTTAAGGATGTGGTTTTGGGGTACTTGGAGGCACATGATAAAATAGGTCATAGTCAATAGGTTTCAAAAGGTACATTTAATGTCAGAGAAATGTATACAATATACATCCTGAAATTCTTTTTTTTTGCAAACATCCATGAAAACAGGAGTGCCTCAAAGAAAGAATGACAGTTAAATGTTAGAACACCAAAGCCCACCTAACTCCTCCCACCCACTCATAAGCAGCAGCAAAGCAATGACCCCCTCTCCCCACCAACAAAAAAGCAACAGCATCCTCACCAAGCACTCAAGTGTGCAGCAAAGCATCAATAAAGACTCAGATTTGCAGTACCCCAAAGACTACTCGTTCACCCGGTAATTCAACAGACCAAGAGGCTCCCTCTCTCTCTCTCTCCCTAATAAGAGAAAAAAGAGATGTCCCCATTTCACAGCAAGAGGGGAGACTTAACAAAGCAACTCGCTGATTTTTGGTGTTAAAAGTATGTTGCGTCGCATTTTCTGAGCTCTGTGCTCAAAGAACTCGCATCTTTGGGCACAAAGCCAGCAGCCAGCTCGCTGCTTACAATCCTCTGGCTCCCATGACGTATCATGCGGCAGCACCAGCCTTGAATCTGCCCGTCTCCAGAGCCATGAAAATCCAGCACCCTGAAGGTGCACTAGTCTTCCAGGCTGCATCCTTGGCATATCGAAAATTGGCCGGCCGTGAGGCTCCAAGAGCAGACCAAAGAATCGAAGTCAGCATGTAACTCCAGGTCAGGGTCTTCAAAAGAACTTTGAAAAGGGAAAAAAGAGATATCAAAGATAGAAATAGAGCTGTTTACGAAGATGCAAGCAGAGGAGTCACCGTTAGGTGCCATCGTCCTCCTAAGCTCAGCCTAACATGGTTTCCTCAAGTGAAAATCTAGCCTGACAAAACTGTTGGAATTCTTTGAAGAAATAACAAGCAGGATAGACAATGGATAATCGGTTGATGATCTGTACTTGAATTTTCAGAAGACCTTTGACAAGATGCCATATGTGAGGCTGCTTAACAAGCCATGAGCCCATGGTATTTCAGGAAAGACTCTAGCATGGGTAAAGCACTGGCCGATCGGCAGGAGGCAGAGTGGGAATACAGGGAGCCATTCCAGCTGGCTACCAGTGAGCAGCGGTGTTCCACAGGGGTCTGTTATGACTCCGATTGTTTTTACGTTATATGTTAATGATTTCGATGATAGAATTGATGGCATTGTTGCAAAGTTTGCAGAAAATATGAAAACAGGTGGAGGGACAGGTAGTTTTGAGGAAGAAGAGAGGCTACAGAAGGACTTACACAAATTAGGAGAATGGGCAAAGAAATGGAAGATGGAATACAATGTCAGAAAATGTATGGTCATGCACTTTGGTAGAAGAAATGAAAGAGTTGACTATTTTCTAAATGGAGAGAAAATACAAAAAAAAATGAGTTGTAATGGGATTAGGGATCCTTTTGCAGAATTCCCTAAAAGTTAATTTGCAGTTTGAGCCTGTGGTGAGGAAGGCAAATACAATGTTAGCATTCATTTCAAGAGGACAAGAATGTAATAACAAGGATGTAATGTTGAGACTTTATAAAGCACTGGTGAAGCCTCACTTGGAGTATGTGTGCAGTTTTGAGCCCTTATCTTAGAAAGAATGTGCTAAAACTGGAGAGGGTTCAAAGAAACTTCATGAAAATGATTCCAGGATTAAACTGTTTGTCTTATGAGGAGCGTTTGATGGCTCTGGGCCTATATTCACTAGAATTCAGAAGAATGAGGGGTGACCTCTTTGAAAGCTATCAAATGGTGAAAGGTCTTGATAGAGTGGATGTGGAGAGGATGTTTCCTATGGTGGGTGGGTCTGCAATCAGGACACAGCCTCAGAATAGAGCAGTGTCCTTTTCGAATGGAGATAAATAGGAATTTCTTTAGCCAGAGAGTGGTGAATCTGTGGAATTCTTTGCCACAATTTTTATGTTTATTTAATAGATTCTTGATTGGTCAGGGCATGAAGGGATATAGGGAGAAGGCAGGGGATTGGGGCTGAGAGGAAAAGTGGATCAGCCATGATGAAATGGTGGAGCAGACTCAATGGACCAAGCGGCCTAATTCTGCTCCTATATCTTAAGGTTTTATTGACACAGTGTTGTCTGGGAAACTACAAAAATTCTGGCAGAAGTACAAAACAAGAAATCAAGAGAATTATTTGAAATTTGATTCTCAATGGAAGACTCTATTAAAGAGCATATTGAACTGGACACAATTTACAAACCTTTGCAGTTGCAGGATCAGGGTCGAGGGGTGAGCCGTGAACAGCTGAGGAACCAATGCTCACAATGACCCATATTCAGGGATACAGGCCAGCAGAGATCACTCCGCTACCCAGCTGGCCAAGAGCCAGTAGTGGCCATTATGACACCGAGGCAATCTGAAGCAGTGAGTTGGACCAATAAAAAGACGAGCACTCAGCAGAAACAACACTCAGTTGAACACTGATGGTGTCACCTCCACTGGTTATGAAACATTTACAACCGAACCTCCAGGCTTGGTGAACAACCCTACAAACAAGTGATTGATTATGTTATAGACAAGTTAGGTGAAAGGCGAATTAAATCAGAAGGTGATTAGGATAAGGGCTTGATAGGTTTTGGCTTATCAGGTCATGAGGTTGGTTAGCCTCAGAGTTTTTTAAGCTAGGTGCTGGCTAGGTTGGAAGCTAGGACCTAATTAAATTAGTAATACATAGAAAATGCTGGAGGAACTCAGCAGACCAGGCATCATCTATGGAAAAGACTAAACAGTTGACGTTTCAGGCTGAGACCCTTCATCAGTCCTGTTTACATTGACTGTTTACTCTTTTCCATTGCTGCTGCCTGGCCTGCTGAGTTCCTCCAGCATTTTGTGTGCATTACTTTGATTTCCAGCATCTGCAGATTTTCTCTTGTTCCTAGTTAAGGTAAGGCAGGATAGGATAGGTCTGTGATTCCCAACAGGGGTTGTTACATGTCCTAAGTGGCATTAGGGGAAATAAAAGTCATTGGAAAGGTGTCCAAGATTCTTTGGGGGGGGGGGGGGCGACCATAAGGTGTACACTAGCTATGGCACTTTAATTATGAGACCTTACGTAATTGGTCAATCGCGCTAACTGGAATAGTATAAAGGTGGCTGGCCAAACACCAGCTCTATTCTGACCAGCATTCAGATTCCAATATAAATTCTTGTCAGTGTAATTTTCGCCGTTGTGATAGTCTTCATCTTCACCTCACCGTTCCTTTCCGTGCCCCCACCATTGTTCCATCCATGTCAACTGGCTGTCATCATCAACATCAAATAGGCATTCCCAGTTTGTGTTAATTTTTTATTTTAATTTAACCTTGTTAAGGATGGATAAAAACATACAGCACAATCTCTATGAGTGTAAGGACAGTGTAGCCTTGAATTCTAACCGTGCAAAGAAACAGAAACTACAGAAAGTGCGGCATAAAGTATGGTTTTATTCCATTTCCATCAGATCAGCAATGCCCCGTGTGTCTTATTTGTAATACTATACTACCTAATGAAGCCATGAAACCATTGGGATTGCAGGAAAGCTTCTGTAGAGGAGACACTGAAAAGGCTACTTATGGTTTTACTCAGTTCCAGAAGATGAAAGAAGCATTTGAAAAACATTGGACACTCGAGTCATTTGTCAAGAAAGCTAAAAATGACCTTGATAGTGGTCTCATTGCTTCTTGTAACATTTCCAAAATAATAACAAAATGTGGAAAATCTCATACAATTAGTGAAAGATAAATAATGCCTGCTGTATCAGGTGCTCGCCATTGTTCTCAAAATGAATACCAATATTTTAAAATTGATTCCTCAGAGTAATAACTCTGTAGCTTGTCATATTGACAAAATGAGTGAAGACATTGAGTATCCACCATTCACAGAGCTACAAAAACAGAAGTTGGGATACATCTGAATGACTTAAGTGTGCAAGACAACACGGCATTGCTAATGGCATATGTATTGTTTATCAAAAATGGAAAAGTTTATGAAGAGATTCTTTTTTGTAGACAATTAAAAACAAATATCAATGGAGAATACATCTACAACAAGTTCAAAATGTATATTGAGGACAAAAGTACTCTGATTAGGAACATGATTTCTTGTGCAGCAGATAGAGCGCCATGTATGACAGGTCACCATGCTGGTTTAATGGCATTTATGAAAAAAAGAAATTCTCAGTCTGTTTGCAATCCATTATGTAATTTATCGTCAACATCTCGCAGTCAAAAACCTCAGCCAGCAACTTTTTTCAAGCACGACTCTTGTAATATCTGCTATCAACAAAATTAAAGCTCATATCCATTTGGAAATGTGGAAATATATAAGCAAAACATTGGGAGAAGAATGGTCTCACAGTTCCCTGCATGGAAAATATGGCACTCTCTTTCACAGACGGTGATTTGCAAGAGTACTGCTTACGCCTGCTGTACAGCACACAGGTACTGTGTAAACTAGGTTTAAAGACAAATAAAAATTGAAAGCAGAAACATTTTTTTCATGTTAGCATATGGTAGGCATAATTGTACACTATGGGGGGGGTGGGGGGAGGTGGGGAGAGCTGTAAAGTATATTGCGTCTAAGAGGGGCTTTGGCAAGTATGAAGGTGCTTTATGAAAGTTGGGCTAAAAAAGGTTGGGAAACACTAGAACAGTGTTTGGTTAGGTTACCAGCTAGTTAAGATGCTAGCTGATTAATTTAGTGGTTGGTAAGTCTAGAATTGGTTTAGTTAGTGGCTACTTAAGTTAGAGCTGCTTAAGGTAGGAGCTGGTTTGGTTATTAGGGAGGATTAGACAGACAAGTATTACCTTGGAACCAGAAGAGACAGTAGGGAGATAAACAGTCAAGGTTTCAGGCTGAGACCCTTCATCAGGTTTCTGGTGAAGGGTCTTGACCCAAAACATCGATGTGTATTTCACTCCAAAGATGTCGCCTGACCTTCTGAGATCCTCCAGTGTTCTGTGTGTTTTGCTCAAAATTTCCAGCATCTGCAGCTGCAGAATCTCTTGTGTCTACACAGCAGTGACATTTTATTTTGTGAGTTGTCATTTAGTTCTCCATATTTTAAATATTAACTGAAATATTCTCTAAGAGAATTGGTTAAGTTCCAGAATGCTACAATACTGTGCAAAAGTCTTAAGAACATATACTGCATCCTTATAGCTAGAGTGCTGAAGACTTCTGCACGGTACTGTAGGAATTCTATGTACTGCACTGTACTGCTGCTGCAAAAAATAATAACCACCACAACAACATATTTATTGTAGCATTTAGAATATCACAGAACAACTAAACAAAAACTGAGAACAGAAGCACAAGGGGTGAAACTTTATTGAGAGGGTTCACAGAAAGGAAAGAAGCAGCTTAGGCTGCTGATAACAGACTAGGCGAGGTGAAGTGATTATTATCGGGCCTGTGTGAATACTAGAACTGATCTATCATTGTCACCATCTCACTATATTTGGAGGGTGTCACTGAGTGTAAATAAGGTGTTATATCCTCCTACTGGCCTCCAAGAGGACCACAAACTTGTTAAGTTTGGAGGCTCGTGTGCCTCAGTGACGCAGAGAGCTGTGTTATCTGGAGTCAGGGCTTTATACTTTGGTTATTGGTGGTACGGTCACCCATAATAAAGTTGTCAAAGGGAAAAGGCCAGATTAAGACTGGTCCGCCAGTCCTCCAGTTTCTGGGGTTCAGCTCAGGGTTAACAACTCTGATGGATAAAGCAAAATTGGTACAGAAACAGCAACGAAGAATCCTTCTCGTGTGATGGTATTCTTGGGTCTCTACCCAGAACTTGCATGACTGACAGTAGTGAAATCCAAGGGAAATCTACTGTCAGGATGAAGGAAGGCCTGAACACTACCAGAGACAGAGGAGCTTCATTGCTACCCTAAACCCCTCAAGAATTCTGAGTGCATACAGGGATACAGAAATTCAAGTCATATTGTTTCTGCCACTTGCTCATGCCAAGAGTCCAGATCCACTGCAAAGACATTCTTGTTTTCATTAACAACAGGAATTCTGCAGATGCTGGAAATTCAAGCAACACACATCAAAGTTGCTGGTGAACGCAGCAGGCCAGGCAGCATCTGTAGGAAGAGGTGCAGTCAACGTTTCAGGCCGAGACCCTTCGTCAGGACTAACTGAAGGAAGAGTGAGTAAGGGACCTCCTGTCCCATGATCCTCTCGTATCCCCTTTTGCCTATCACCTGTCCAGCTCTTGGCTCTATCCCTCCCCCTCCTGTCTTCTCCTATCATTTTGGATCTCCCCCTCCCCCTCCCACTTTCAAATCCCTTACTCACTCTTCCTTCAGTTAGTCCTGACGAAGGGTCTCGGCCTGAAACATCGACTGTACCTCTTCCTACAGATGCTGCCTAGCCTGCTGCGTCCACCAGCAACTTTGATGTGTGTTGCTTGTTTTCATTATCCAGCTGGGGGAATGTCAGCTGATTCTAGGAAATGTTACTTCTGACTCTTGGGTCTCTTGTAGATCCAAGAATGACTTTAAGTGGAGTTCTCCTGAAAAGGGATGAGTTTTTTTTATCTCATTATAATCTTTGTTGAACTCTGTCAGGAAGGGCAAGGGGCCACTGCTCAGTACAGTGGATGGTTGGTCTGTGACGTGGAAAACCCACACTCTCACACCACCAACTCCCCCCACTCCAGTCCCCTCCCCAGCCGCATTCTGGATTGCTTGTTTCCTGAAACACACAGACCACATCTTATCAGTTCCTAGAAGAACCCAGCAGAAGAAGCAAAAAATAAAAATACAACATGTGAGAAATAAGTTAGTTTCTAAGTATTGGCTTACACATCAACATTATTTTAAATTTTAACTGAAGTGTTCTCAGAGAGCATTAGTCGAGTGCCAGTATACTACAGTACTGTGAAAAAGTCTTAAGCACTTATACTGTATATGTATAGCTAGAGTGCCTAAGACCTGCAAAGTATTGTGGGAATTTTATGTATTGCACTGTGCTGCTGCTGCAAAATATAATTTCATGACAGATGTGAGTAATGACAACCCTGATTCTGATATGGGTCTCTATTGTGGACTGAGAGTGGGAAGGGAGCAGGGAGAGGAGAATCATGAAAGGGAGAGGAGTAGGAGTGGAGAACACCAGAGAGACATTCTGTAATAATCAATAAACCAATTATTTGGAATCAAGTTACCTTTCCTGGTGCCTCAGGGGTGGGTGCGTCTGCACCCACGCCATTCCCCCACCAGCCCTGGTACTCCTTCTCTGCCATCTGCCCCACATCCCTCCCATGGCGCTGCACCCTCACCATTCCCAACATTCTTTGCTCTCACTAGATTTACAACTCACTTTCTGCTCCACATTGACAAATACAGTACTGTGCAAACGTCTTACCTATATAGACGAGGGGTGATTGATAAGTTCATGGCCTAAGGTAGAAGATGATTTATACAGCTCTTGTTACATGCACTTGCAGTTCAACTCTTTGAGTGATTGTACAGAAAGTGTGAAGTTAATAACTCATCTCCTTCTACCTTAGGCCACAAACTTATCAATTACCCCTGCTGTGGACCACTTTCTGGAGGTCCAAGATGCTGACTTCTAAAAAGAAGGGATCCATATGCTCCACGACTGCTGGACTAAGTGTGTAAATGTCAGAAAAATAAACATGCTAGGTTTTCTAACATTGACTCCTTGTACCTTAGGCCACGAACGTATCAATCACCCCTCGTATGTGCCTAAGACTTTTACCCAGTACTGCATGTTCGGTTTCCTCATTACCTGCCTCCATCATCAGAATCCTACAATTCCTTCCTCTTCAGATACTTATTCAATTCCCTGTGGAATTTTAGGTGGCAGCACAGTAATGTAGCGATGCAGGTGGATGCTTTCCTGGTATCATGGATTCTTGATTACCTGACTGGCAGACGACAGTACGTGTGCTTGCAGCACTGTGTGTCCGACAGAGTGATCAGCAGCACTGGGGCTCCACAGGGGACTGTCTTGTCTCCCTTTCTCTTCACCATTTACACCTCGGACTTCAACTACTGCACAGAGTCTTGTCATCTTCAGAAGTTTTCTGATGACTCTGCCATAGTTGGATGCATCAGCAGGGGAGATGAGGCTGAGTACAGGGCTACGGTAGGAAACTTTGTCACATGGTGTGAGCAGAATTATCTGCAGCTTAATGTGAAAAAGACTAAGGAGCTGGTGGTAGACCTAAGGAGAGCTAAGGTACCGGTGACCCCTGTTTCCATCCAGGGGGTCAGTGTGGACATGGTGGAGGATTACAAATACCTGGAGATACAAATTGACAATAAACTGGACTGGTCAAAGAACACTGTGGCTGTCTACAAGAAGGGTCAGAGCCGTCTCTATTTCCTGAGGAGACTGAGGTCCTTTAACATCTGCCGGACGATGCTGAGGATGTTCTACGAGTCTGTGGTGGCCAGTGCGATCATGTTTGCTGTTGTGTGCTGGGGAAGCAGGCTGAGGGTAACAGACACCAACAGAATCAACAAACTCATTCGTAAGGCCAGTGATGTTGTGGGGATGGAACTGGACTCTCTGACGGTGGTGTCTGAAAAGAGGATGCTGTCCAAGATGCATGCCGTCTTGGACAATGTCTCCTATCCACTACATAATGTACTAGTTGGGCACAGGAATACATTCAGCCAGAGACTCATTCCACCGAGATGCAACACAGAGCGTCATAGGAAGTCATTCTTGCCTGTGGCCATCAAACTTTACAACTCCTCCCTTGAAGGGTCAGACACCCTGAGCCAATAGGCTGGTCCTGGACTTATTTCATAATTTACTGGCATAAATTACATATTACTATTTAACTATTTATGGTTTTATTACTATTTATTATTTATGATGCAACTGTAATGAAAACCAATTTCCCCCAGGAGCAATAAAGTATGACTATGACTACTACCATGCTTTACAGTGCCCGTAACCTGTGTTTCCATCGCTGCCTGTAAGGAGCTTGTACGTTCTCCCCGTGACCACGAGTTTCCTCCAGGCGCTCCGGTTTCCTCCCACAGTCCGAAGACCTGCCACATGGTAGGTTGATTGGTCATTGTAAATTGCCCCGACATTAGGCTTGGGTTAAATCGGGGGTTGCGGCTCAAAGGGCTGAAAGAGCCTTTTCCACGCTGTATCTCAATCAACAAATCAATAAAATCAATAAATAAGTTGGGTAATTTGGTACATGAAAAGGGCAACAAACAGCTGATGGAGGATCTCAGCAGATCGAGCAGCATTGATTTGTTGACATTCTGGGGCGCGGCCCTGTTCTCATCAACTTGCCTGTGGCAGGTACATCTGTCCATGACCGCATTGGATGAAATGGCCATCACCGCCCTTATGGAGACAAGAGCACATCTACTGGCTCTCTCCTCGGCTACATGGCACCACAGTTGTGTGATAAGACAGAAGAGGCAGCTGGATGCCGGGTGTCAATGAGGAACTGTAGAAGATCAGTTGTAGCAGAAAGATACGCACCCCACAGTCTGGCAAATCCTTCACTCCATCAATATGGTCAGGAGATGAGAAGAAGGAGTAGCACCAGGCACAGTGAATTCACATTGCCAAAAGGCTGAGGTTGTGATACGGGGTTCCCTGTGCGCCGAACAGCAGGAACAACTGAACTGCAAAGAGGCAAACCATCCCAAGGCCAACAGCTTGGATCAAAACTCTCCTGCCACATTCTGTCACGAATGGTGGTGGGGAATTAAAGCTCTGACAGGAAAAGGAGATCTATAATCATCTCCACATTGAGGTGCAGTGAGACACCTGCGGTCTAAACATTGAAACAATCACAGCATATTCAACAAAAGGAGCTGAGTAGCTGGTCCAGCTCCATGAGATTATAAGATATAGGAGCAGAATTAGGCCATTTGGCCCATTGAGTCTGCTCCACCATTTCAACATAGCTGATCCAATATTCCTCTCAGCCTCAATCTCTTGCCTTCTCCTTGTATCTCTTCATGCCCTGACCAATAAAGAATTGATCAACCTCGGCCTTAAATATACATAAAGACTTGGCCTCCACAGCTGCATGAGGCAAAGAACTCCACTGATTCACCACTCTCCAGCTAAAGAAATTTCTCCTCATTTCTATTCTAAAAAAAGACACCCCTCTCTTCTGAGGCTGTGTCCTCTGGTCATAGACTCTCCCACCATAGGAAACGAATTCTGCACATCCACTTTATCAAGACCTTTCACCATTCGACAGGTTTCAAAGAGGTCACCCATCATTTCTCTGAATTCTAGTGAATGCAGACCCAGAGCCTTCAAACTCTCTTCATATGATGAGCCATTCAATCCTGGAATCATTTTTGTGAACTTCCTTTAAACCCTCTCCAGTTTCAGCACATCCTTTCTAAGATAAAGGCCCCAAATCTGCACACAGTACTCCAAGTGAGGCCCCACCAGTGTTTTATAAAGTCTCAACATTACATC
Organism: Mobula birostris; assembly: GCF_030028105.1. Classification (NCBI taxonomy): domain Eukaryota; kingdom Metazoa; phylum Chordata; class Chondrichthyes; order Myliobatiformes; family Myliobatidae; genus Mobula; species Mobula birostris. The sequence goes on along the minus strand of NC_092387.1, from coordinate 20,597,267 downwards.
CTTGTTTTTATACTCTAGTCCTCTTGAAATGAATGCTAACATTGCATTTGCATTCCTCACCCCAGACTCAACCTGCAAATTAACCTTTAGAGAATCTTGTACAAGAATGCCCAAGTGCCTTTGTGCCTCAGTTTTTTTTGCATTATCTCTCCATTTACTTCTACCATCGATCCAGGCTCCCTCAGGTGATCTCCACCCATACTGGAGTTGGGGTCTTCACTAATGCAAAGATAAGCTTTACTTGTCACATATACATCAAAATGTTTAAATATACAATATCAGGCCCTGGGACTCAACAATATGCCAGGTGTGTATTGAAGAACTGGCTTCCAGAGTTGTGCCTCTTGCCAAGATCATTCCATACAGTTAAACCCTGGAATCTACCTGGAAGATGTGTCCTGTTGATTTAAAGGCAGAACAGACAAACTACTACTCAATTAATGGGAGATGTAATTGAAAATGTTAATATGGGGCACTTCCCCACCAATAACTGACTCACCAATACCCACTTTGCATTTTACCACTCATTTCCAGACCTTATCACCACATTGGTCCAGAACGGTGACCAAGGAACTGGATTCCAGAGGTGAGATGAGATTGGAGTTACTGCCCTTGACATTAAGCCAACATTTGACCACATGTAGCATCAAGGAGCCTCGGTGAGCCTACATTCAAGGGGAAAACTCTCCAGTGGTTGACATCTTAGCTTTCGCTAAGAAATAAAAACACAAAATGCTGGAAAGACTCAGCAGGTCAGGCAGCATCTGTGGAAAGAAAATGGCAGCATCTACCATTCAGGGTCCCAAACAGTCCTTCCAGGTGAGGCACTTCACCTTGAATCTGTTGGAGTCATATACTGTGTCTGGTACTCCCGGTGTGGCCTCCTGTACATCAGTTAGAACTGATGTAGATTGCTTCATCCACAAGAAGCAAGATCTCCCAGTGGCCACCCATTTTAATTCCACTTCCCATTCCGATACGTCAACCATGGCCTCCTCTACTGTCACAATAAGGCCACGCTCAGGTTGGAGGAACAGCATCTTATATTCCATCTGGGTAGCCTCCAACCTGATGGTATGAACATCAATTTCCTCGAACTTCCAGCAATGCACTCCCTCAGCATTCCCCATTCCCTTTTCCCTCTCTCACCTTATCTCCTTGCCAGCCCATCATATTCCTCTGATGCTCCTCCCTCTTTTCTTTCTCCCATGGCCTTCCCTCTTCTCCAGCCCTGTAGCTCTTTCATCAGACATCTTCCCAGCTCCTTACTTCATCCTTCCCCCTCCCAGTTTCACCTATCACCTTGTGGTTCACTCTTCCCTCCCCCCCCCCACCTTTTAAACCTACTCCTCATCTTTTTTTCCTCCATTCCTACCAAAGGGTCTCAGCCCAAAACATCAACTGTACAATTTTCTTTAGATGCTGCCTGGCCTGCTGAGTTCCTCCAGCATTTTCTGTGTGTTAATCCGTGGAAAGGGTTCATTTCCAACTTGAAAATCCTTTGTCAGAACTGATGAAGAGAGACAAATTAGTTTGAGTTTCAAGGGATGATGGGGACAGAATAGATAAGATAGAGAAAATATCTGATACAGTGGGAGTGGAGTTGCCATGGGGACCATCCACCTGGCCTCCACTTAAAGTACACACAGGTCCATAAGGACTTGTTGTGGAGGGTAAGGGACATGGAATTGGGAAGAGGGCAGTTTCGGAAGGAATAAAAGAATCAAAGGGTTATTCTTGAACTGTCTCTTGATTCTAGATTAGTAAAAATGTTTGGTCAGGGTGCACAGTGACCGGTGATGTTTAACACATTCTCTGACAATGAATGTCTCAAGCAGCTGTCAATCACATACAGGCTGGTCAGTGCATGTTGGACACAAGAGCAGAACTACAGGTTGTGCCACAGGAAGACAGAGTCATGGTGTTGGCCAAAGGTGGAGCTAAGGATGTGTTTGAGAAGATTCATAAGTCTTTGACAAAAGTAGTGGATACAGCCCAGTCTATCACAGGTAAAGCTCTCCCCACCATTGAGCACATCTACATGAAGCACTGTCACAGGAAAGCATTATCCATCAAGGGCCCTCCCCACTCAGGTCATGCTCTCTTCTCACTGCTACCATCAGGAAGAAGGTACAGGAGCCACACCACCAGGTTCAGGAACAGCTATTACCCCTCAATCTTCAGACTCTTGAACCAGAGGGGATAACTTCACTCACCTCATCATTGAAACGTTCCCACAACCCATGCGCTCACTTTCAAGGACTTTTCATCTCTCATTCCTGTTATTTATTGCTTATTTATTATTTTCCTTTTATATTTGCACAGTTGTTGTCCTTTGCACATTGGTTGTTTGTCTTTCATGTTGGGTCTGGTCTTTCATTGATTCTATTGTGTTTCTTGGATTTACTGTGTATGTCCACAAGAACATGAATCTCAGTTATTTATGATGGCAAATATATATTGATAATGAATTGTCAGGACGCTGGAGCAGGGATCCAATCACAGACCCAGTACTGTGCACACAGTGATATTAATTGAGTAACAAATCCCGAGGTGCAAACAAAGTTGGCGTCAAAGTTCAGGCAGAGATCAAAACATCCAGAGAAATCCAAAGACCAGAATTGGGAAACAGGCAGAGTCGATGTTCAGACTGACAGAGTTCAGATACGAATGCTGGAACGGCTCAGGAAAATTCACTGGCACAATCTGGCAACAAACAGGTGAAAACACAGGACTGAAATAATAATAATGGCTCCGTCTGTCTAAGTAGAGAATGGATATGCCTGTTCCGGGGCCCAGACCTGGACGATGAATATGGAGATCCTGGACTGCCCTTCTCGGCCTCGCGGATGTGGTACAAAGGAATGCGAAGCAGTACATTTCACTTCAGCTTGGCCGCAGGAACTGCCAGGAGGTGATGTGATACGTCATCCAACCACCTTAGGGGCTTCACTCCAGATTTGTGTAGGGTTTACTCCTCAGTTTTCTCTTCTCCCAAAGATACCCACAAGGCAGTGGGGTCCGTAACTCTGGATAGGGGCCCATACCGGGTACTGTCAGCTGGAGCCAGCTGAGCCCGGGACTCGTGTAAGGCAGGGTCGTCACGCCCTGTAGTAGTGACATATGGAGCCACTACCCACTACCCACAGGACTGAAATACACTGAGCAATAAACAGAGAGGCAGATGCAGGTGGCAGTAATGAGAAGCAGATGAGAGATGGAGTACTCAGTAATACAGGGGCCAGAGTAGAGCAGGAGTGGGGACAGGAGCACATACCAATACAAAACCACAAACTGACAGCTAGGGTGAAAACACAAACAGACAGTTCAGCTGGAGGTACTGACAGTAACCCCCCCCCCCCCGACAGATGCCTCCTGGTGTCACGGCAGATAGAGCTGGGTGCTGGAGATGAGAGTCCCTGATGAGAGGGGAGTCCGGGATGTTAAGGATGGGGACCCAGCACCTCCCTCAGGACCGTAGCCCTCCCAGTCCGCAAGGAACTGGAGGCCCTGGTGACGAACGTCCAGCAGTTGACGCACCGTGAAGGCCTCTGACCCATCGATGAGCTGTGGGGGAGGGGAAATCTAGGGACAAGCACAGGGGGGGGCTCATGAAAGGCTTGATGCGGGACACATGGAAGCTGGGATGAATGCGGCGGAGAGTGGAGGGGAGCTTGAGATGGTCGGCAGCATGGCTGATAACTTTAGCAATGGGAAAGGGGTCGATGAAGCTGGAGGGGGGGTGTGCTTGCGGGAATCCACCTTGAGGGGCAGGTCTCGGGTTGCAAGTCACACACGCTGTCCCTGGCAGTAACGTGGGGCCTTGGAGCAATGGCGGTCAGTTTGACGTTTGATCCTAGCAGAGGCACGGAGAAGGGCAGAGCGAGTGTGCCTCCACGTCCGCTGACAACGGCGGATGAATGCCTCGGCAGGTGGAACGCCAACCTCCTCCTGGGCAGGAAACAGTAGAGGTTGGTAGCACTTGAAAGGGGGCAGACCAGTGGATGAGGACGGATGAGGATTTATGGTGTACTCGGCCCAGGGTAGCTGCTGACTCCACTCGGACATGTTCTGGGAGACCAGACTCTGCAATACAGTCTCTAGCTTTTGGTTGGCCCGCTCTCTGGCCATTGGTCTGTGGGTGGACTCCTGAAGACAGGCTCAGAGGCACCCAGAAGATTACAGAATGTCCTCCAGAAGTAGGCTGTGAATTGAGAGCCCCTGTCTGACACAACATCTACAGGTAAACCATGTAATTTTAAAACATGCAATACTAGTAATTTAGCTATTTCTTTGGCCGAGGGGAGTTTAGGTAAAGGAATGAAGCGTGCAGAATTTGAGAATTGATCAACTACTGTGAGAATGGTGGTGTTACCATCTGATGGGGAAGACCGGTGACAAAATCCAGGGAAATGTGGGACCAAGGTCTCTTGGGGATAGACACGGTTTGTAACAGACCAGCAGGTGATCGGTTAGAGTTCTTGCCTTGAGCACAGACTGAGCAGGCTGAGACAAAGTTACGGATGTCATCTCCCATGGAGGGCCACCAGAACCACTGACTGATGAAGGCCTGAGTACGCTCGGTTCCATGGTGACAGGATAACGTGGAAGAATGACCCCACTGCAATACCTGTGAGCGGACAGAGCTGGGAACATAAACACGGTTAGTTGGGCATTGACTAGGGGCCGCCTCTCTGTTGAGCAGCTTGCACAATGGCTTCAATGTCCCATTGCGCTGCACCCGTGAGACAGTGAGCAGGGAGGATGACATCGGGTATCTCAGGGGTCTCAGAGGAAGGAAATCTTTGGGACAGTGCATCAGGTTTTCCATTCTCAGAACCGAGGCAGGAGGACAGAGTAAAATTGAACCTTGAGAAGAACAGGGACCAACGAGCTTGACGGGAGTTGAGATGCTTGGCTGTACACATATATTCCAGATTCTTGTGATCATTCCAGACTAAGAATGGCACCTTGGCTCCCTCCAGCCATTGCCTCCACTCCTCCAGAGTTAGCCTTACAGCCAGCAGCTCCCCGTTTCCAACATTGTAATTCCATCCCATGGGAGTGAGGCGGTGAGAGAAGGCAGTGCAGGGGTGTACCTTCTTATCCTTGGCCAAGCACTGAGAGAGAACATCTGCTACACCAATGTCAGACACATCCACCTCCACAATGCACTGCCAGTCGGTGTCGGGCTGAATCAGGATGGGGGCAGAGGTGAAACCTTCCTTCAGGTCAGAAAATGCTTTTTCAACAGCAGGAGACCAGGAGAATCTGACAGCCGATGAGGTAAGAGTAGTGAGTGGTGCAGCCAGTGTACCATATTTTCTGATGGAGTGGCGATAGAAGTTACTGAAGCCCAAGAAGCATCGAGGGTTGGGGCCATTCGACCACCACCTTGACCTTCTGTTAGTCCATCTGAATGGAACCGCCTGAAATTAGACGTATTGCAATGAAACTCACATTTCTCAGTCTTCACAAAATGCTGGTTCTCCAGAAGGTGCTGGAGAGCTCTACAGACGTGACTTGTGTGTTCAGCAAGGGACTTAGAGAAAATCAAAATGTTGTCGAGATACAAACAAAAAAAAAAATTGGTTCAGCATGTCCCTGAGAACATCATTTACCAGGGCTTGGAAGACAGAGAGGGCATTGGTGAGACCCAGTGGCATGACCAGATACATGGAATGGCCTGAGGTGGTGTTGAAGGCCGTCTTCCACTCGTCCCCTTTGCGGATGCGGACAAGATGGTAGGTGTTACGGAGATCAAGCTTGGTGAAAACTGAGCTCCCTGTAGTAGTTCAAATGCCGAGGTCATGAGCGGAAGAGGATAACAGTTCTTAACAGTGACTTCATTCAGTCCCCGGTAATCAATGCATGGACACAAGGAGCCGTCTTTCTTTTCAACAAAGAAAAAACTGGCACCAGCAGGGGACGAAGATGACCGGATGATGCCTACAGCCAGAGACTCTTGAATGTACTTATTCATGGCTTCTGTTTCAGGTACGGACAGGGAATACAGGCGGCCCCTTGGGGGAGATGTGCCACGCAAGAGGTCAATGGCACAATCATATGGACGATGAGGCTGCAGGGAAGTGGCCCAGAACTTGCTGAACACAGCCTTGAAGTCCATGTATTCAGGAGGGATGGCACTAAGGTCCAGAAATTCCTCAGGGGATCTGGGATTGGAGACAAGGGGATCTGAGCATGGCAGAGGAAGTGAGAGTGACAGAATGGGCTCCAGCCTACAATATTGCGACTGAGCCAGTCAATGTGGGGGTTGTGTGACTAACCAGGGATGGCCCAGGACAATGGGAGCTTGAGGAGAGTCAATAACATAAAGGGTTAACTGATCATGATGGTTGCTGGATAAACTGAAACTCACCAGGGCCGTGATATGGGTGATGTTAGCCAGTCTCTGATCGTTCAAGGCATTGGCCATCAGTGGTGACTGGAGAGCAGACATGGGTAACCCCCACTGGGAAGCCAAGCTGGAATCAATAAAACACCCCCCCACACCAGAATCGACCAAGATGGAGGCTGCTCGGCGTTGGACGCCCCACTCCAGAGGAGCAGGTATGAGAGTGAGTGGTGTCGAGGAGGGCCGGACAGGGGTCACGCTCACCAGTACTCCTCATCCTACTGGTGAGCGCTTGGCTTTTTACTGGGCAGCTGGAGATGAAGTGGCCTGGTTGGCCACAGTACAGACAGGAGCGGGTGCTGATTGTCCTTTGTCTTTCAGTCGGCGTCAGGCCGGTACAGTCAACCTGCATAGCCTCCGGCTCTGCAACGGGAATTGTAGGTGGAGGCAAACGGCAGGGCAATGTAGACTGTTGAGGAGCTTGGAGCTCACCCAGTGCCCCCAGGGACCCTCTGGAACCCCTCCCTCTGCAGCGCTGCTGAAGGTGAACATCAATACGGATGGCCAAATCCACCAGGGCTTCAAAAGTGGCAGGAAGGTCCTGGGTGACCAGCACATCTTTGTCTTCGGAGAGGCCATTCAGGAAGGTGTCGTACTGTGCCTCCGAGTTCCAGCCACTGGGGGTGGTTAGGGTCCAGAACTCTATGGTGTAATCTGACACACATCTGCGCCCCTGGTGAATGTGTAGCATTTCACGGGCAGCCTCTCTCCCATGTTTGGAGCAATCAAACACTTTTCTCATCTCCTCAGAAAATAACTTAAAATTACTGCAGAAAGGGGAGTCTGCCTCCTAGACAGCTAGGTGATGACGTAGGCTACCTTGGCTCGATCAGTCAGAAATGTTGTTGCTTGCAATTCAAAAATGATGGTGCACTGGGAAAGAAAAGAGCGGCAGGTACCAGGCTTACCTGAGTACTTTTCTGGAGGAGGGAGACAGGAGGAGCATATGAGGACATGGAGGGCAAGGTGGAAGATGCAGTAGCAGAATTTTGATGGGTGCTCAGGGACAGCTGGAGTGACCGAGTCTGGGCCACAAAATCAGTTACATTGGCAGAAAGCGACTCCACTACCCTGAACACAGAGTCCAGCTGGTTCTGGTGTCTCCCCAGCATCACTCCCTGTTGTTCCAGGGCAGTTCTCAGATGATCAGGGTCTGCTGGATCCATTCTGGCCAGATTATACTGTGAGGACACTGGACCCAGTACTGTGCATGCAGTGATATTCTAATAATAATAGGTATCCTTTGGTCTTGTGAGACCATGGATTTGCGCCTTGGGAGGTTTCCAGGGCGCAGGCCTGGGCAAGGTTGTATGGAAGACCAGCAGTTTCCCATGCTGCAAGTCTCCCCTCTCCACACCACCAGCGTCATCGCAGAGCAACGTGTGGTTAAGTGCCTTGCTCAAGGACACAATACGTTGCCTCAGCCAAGGCTCGAACTAGCGACCTTCAGATCATTAGACCGATGCCTTAACCACTTGGCCACACACCAACACAGTGATATTAATTGAGTAACAAATCCCAAGGTGCAAGCAAAGTCAGCGTCAAAGTTCAGGCAGAGATCAAAACACCCAGAGAAATCCAAAAGCCAGAACCTGGAAACAGGCAGAGTCAATATTCAGATTGACAGAGTACAGATACAAATGCTGGAAAATTCACTAGCACAATCTGGCAACAAACAGGTTAAAACACAGGGCTGAAATACACTGAGCAATAAACAGAGAGGCAGATGATAGGTGGAGCACAATGAGACACAGGTGGCAGCAATACAGGTAATAATGGGAAACAGGTGAGAGGCGGAGTACTCAGTAATACAGGAGCCAGAGTAGAGCAGGAGCGGGGACAGGAGCACATGGCAATACAAAACCACATAGGGGGAAACACACAAAAAGACAGAGTTCAACTGGAGGTACTGACAGAAATATACTTTGAACTTTGAAAAGTCCAGACAGACAAGATTTCAGAAGTGGAGATGTTTATGAATTCTGAGGTTACTTTTCTCAGGATAGGCAGAGTAGGAGGAAGGGCTGGTGAAAGTAGCTCAGGAGACACTGTAGTTGAAGCTAACAAGTGTGTTCAAGATTTGAATCTGCATCCCACAGTGCAGTATAGGAAATGCTCAGGGTCTTACTTCTCCAAACACAACATTCCACAAATTGCCTGAACCTTTGGAAGCCGGTGACCTAATTGGGTTTGGCACACGAGCATCACTGACCCAGGCTGGTGTTTCAGTTGGTAAACAACTTTGTTTTTTCTGTGGTTCACCTCATCTGATGTTGATTTTCTTCCCACAACCACTCCCATCCAAATCCTCAATGATTGTTCTGCTTGATAATATTATCCCTCCGGCGTGGTTTTAAGTTCGAGCCAAACTGCAAGATTTTCTGCCTCACAATGCAGATTCTGCAGGTGGTAGAAATCGAAAGCAACACACACAAAATGGTGGAGGAACTCAGCAGGTCAGGCAGCATCTATGGAAGTGAATAAGCAGTCAACATTTCTGGTCTCAGTACAGAATATTTTGATTGTTGCAAGCCAGAGAACTACGGGCTGCTGACCCTAACATCAGTGGTGGGAAGGTAACTAAAGGGCACTCTGAGGGGCGGGATCAAGAATTGTATGCAGAATTAGCTCGGTGAAAGGGAACAGAGGAAGTAAATGAAGGGGTTGTTATTCAGATTGAATGCCAGTAACCAGAGGGATCAGTGCTGTATCCACTAATGTTTATCACTATATTAGTGATTTGGATGACAATTTTGTTAACATGGTTATTAAGTTGACACCAATATTGGTGATGTAGAGGGCAGTGAAGAAGATTATCTACAATTATAATAGGATTTAGATGAACTGAGGAAGTGGGCCAAAGAATGGCAAATACAATTTAACTTGGGTTGCACATGGAGCTATTAAACCCTGGCAGGACTTACACAATAAATGGTAGGGTCCTGGAAATGGCTAGAAAACAGAGATACTTAATGATACAGCTACCTAATTCCCTCAAGTGATGATACAGTTTGTGAGGATGGTGAAGAAGGCATTCAACACAGTTGACCTTATCAGTAAGGACATTGAGTACATGAATTGGGATGCTAAGTTGTAACTGTAGGTGAGTCTTGTACACAGTACTGAGACCTGGAGTATTGCGTGCAGCTCTGATTGCCCAGCTATAGAGAGGATGTCACTTAGATGGAAAGGATGGAGAAAAGATCCTCACGGATGTCATCAGGATTGGAGAGACCTAAGTTCAAAGAAGAGATTAGGTAGGCTGGGACGTTTTTTCTCTGGAGCATAGGAGACTGAGGGTTGACCTTATAGAGAGGTATATAAAACCACGAGGGGCATAGTTAAAGCAGATAGTGTGTCTTTTCTCCGTGGTAGGGAAGTTTAAAATTAGAGGATATAGATTTAAGGTGATAGGCTATGGGGAGGACCTGGAGAGAAGCTTTTTAGGTGGAATGAACTGCCAGAGGAAGCTGCTGACGGGGGGTACAGTTAAGACATTTAGACAAGTGCATAGATAGAAAAGGTTTGGAGAAATATGGACCACTGTTGGAAAATGGGACTAGCTTTGATATAAATCTTAGTCGCAGTGAAGGGTTGGGCTGAATGGCCTGTGTCCATGCTGTGGCTCTAGGTCAGGTGGCATCTGAGGAAAGAGAAGCAGTCAGTGTTGTAGGTTATAAAGGAGATACGAGTGACAGTCAATGCTGGAACCTGCAGCAACAAACAATCTGCTGAAGGAGCTCAGCAAGTCAAGCAGCATCTGTAGGGGGAAAGGAAATGTCAATTGTTTGGATCGAAAACCTGCATCAGAACTCAACGTTCAGAGTTCATTCGGTGTCAATGTATGTCTAAATTATGCAGCCTTCACATTTATCTCAGTACAGACAGCCACAAAGCAAGAAACTCGAAAGAACCCATTGTAAAAAAGACGAACAAAGCTCCCAATGTGCGGAGAGAGAAAAAACACAGATCGTGCAAAAAATGAAATCAAGCAACGGCTTTCAGAACTAAACTGAGTCCACAGGCATGAAGCCTGGAGCAGGTCCATAGACTCTGCCCTCCGTTCATCACACAGCGCAGCGAAACAGAGCTCGCAGATACGAAGCCCGGGGCAGGCTCACAGTCTCAGCACCACAGAGACCCGAGTAAACATTGCAGAGCAGCAAGGCGAACTGGCCTCGACCCTCGTCTCCGGTCCCGACAATCTACCTTTTCATTCCATCTGGCCTGGTGTTTAAATTGTCCAAACATCAGATCATCCCTCACTTTAGGACCTGGGCTCTGATGCTTTGATACGTTGTGGGCCTGGACCCTACCGCCTCATTTCAGCCTATACCTGATTTCCAAATTGGCCCGGTGCTTAAGTCGATCAGACCTCGTTCTCGATTTAGGTGGACTTATTTAGAAATGTCCTAATGCAGTATTTCAACCTGAAATGCAAACGATTCCTTTCCCCCAAGGGACACTGGATTCTTGACAATTTGCAAACTCCTGCCCCACCAACACAGCCACAAGTTCTGGTTGACCTGCTGAGTTCCTCCAGTATGTTGTTTCAGCTCAGTGAGCTTGTCTGCATCTCTGACCGTTAACTTTTGTTGTTACACCAATAAAGAGCAGGTTGGAACGTCAGATCCACCTCCACTGTCCCAAACAAACTTAGGCTGGAGACAAATTTCAGAAAAGTTTCCTTAATATTTGGAAAGTCATTTCTGACCAGGAAAACACAGAAAGTATCTTTAGGCCATTTCTCAGAAATGTGATAAGCCACATTTGTGTAGATGGTGCACTTTAAAAGTGTGAAAGAACCTTTGCACATACCATTCTTGAACTTTAAATCAGATGCGGTTCGTCACAAGGCCACCCTCAGTACAACTGTGATGTTCACACCAGCGTCTGCTCAGCAGCCTCCTGGTTTCAATCCGCTACTCACTTTCACATTTCACATTTCCAGCTCAGCTAATGCAGTTTACTGAAAAACACACTGGAAAGCGGTCAATCCAAAACCCATTCCTATTGACCAGAGAGGCTTTTACCCAGGTCACTGCCAATTATGCACTGGAAGCCTCCTTACTGTGTGGGGCCCATCCCTGATTGCTCTGAAGAAGCCACGTTTTGAGCTGCTGGGGTCCTTCTAGGGAAAGTGCTTCCACAGTGGGTGGGTGGGAAGTTCCAAGGTTTAGACCAATGACGATAAAGGATCGGTGATGTCGTTCCAAGTTCTGATGATGTTGATTGCGTTCACCGACTTGGAGCCAAGGGGAGGTGCAAGCAGAGCCAAGGATGGGTGGAGTGAACGTTGTGAAATGATACCATTCACACACCGTTTACCCAACACATGCTCAAGATCCACCCCTTCGTCTCAACCCCTCCTGGAGAAAGGGCTCTGGAGGCTGCAGTTGACGAGCTCAACGTCTTAAGAAATATGATGTTCCTCCTCCAGCCTTCAATGGGGTCATGGCTGCAGAGTCTGAGATGAGAGGTCACTGTCACAGAAAGGAGGGTGGACTACTGGGCAGTGAGATGAGAAGAAATGCCTTCGTATGGAGTGCTGCGTCCCTGGAGGGAAGTGGGATCCAGTCACTAAGTTTGTTCAGAAAGGAGATCGATAAGCTATCAGGTTGGTAATGAATGTGGGGATAGTACAGGGCATGGTCATGAGGAAACTGGTCAGCTGCGACCTTGATGGATGGTGGAGTGGGCCTGAACTGCCACCTGGCCTACTTCTACTCCTGTTTCATGTGTTCTTACTTACTCTTGGTGCATCTGCACAACTGATCCAACAGGACCATCACACCATAAGACATAGGAGCAGAATTAGGCCATTCAGCCCGTCAGATCACTTCCTCAAGTGTCTCGTAGTGTGCTTGTTACTGAAATGACACACAGGCCCACAGCCATGCTGTGCACATTATGTAGAATCTGCGCTAATTGAAATTCACATGAACTTATGAACATGTCGACAACCCATTTCCTTCCAAAGATGCTACATGACCACCGAGTTCCTCCAGCACCTTTGTCTGCTGCTTGTGATGTTTGCAATGCATGGCTGCAGCTGCTGCACAAAACTAAGGTTCATGGCATTTATACCCTGAGCGCATAAGCCTATCACAATAAACTCGATCTTGATCTGGAGTTTGATTCCCACCAGGGCAGCCGGCAAATTTAAATACTAGTAAATTTTTAAACATTTGTCTCTGTATCAAGAAGTATGAAAAAGTTTGGTGTTGTTATAAACATCCATTTAATTCACTAATATTAATCTGCCATCCTTAACTGGCCTGGCAATATGTAACTCCAGGCTCAACAATGAACTTGACCTGAATACTGAACAATGTGTTCAGACCTGGGAAAAAGTTCAAAAGGGGAGGAGCTCAGGGAAGAGCAACAAAGGCACCCAGGACGGGCATCCTCTCTGAGCATACTGTCAGGGAACATCCACCAGCCCACAGGTTATCACAGACACAGCAGTCTATTGGTTTCTGGGCCATTATACTCAGCCAGCAGTGTGGGTCCCCTGCTGGTGTGCACAACCCGACAGCAGGCACGACCCCTTCAGAAAAACCCAGCCGATACACGGGAGACAGTGACTGAGAAGCTGCAGCCCTTTGGGATCTCCCCGCGAGGGAGGAGCCAGTGAGGCAGAGTTACTGGAGCACTTGGGAAATGACGTGGATGGAAGCTGACCTCCGCACTGCATATTGATTAGATACTCCAGTTGGAGGTAGAGATGTTCCAGCCAAATAAAGACACACCACAGCACATCAGCCCTGAGCCCGCGGCTGCTGGTATGCTTCCGTCTCCAGCTACCGATAACCCATTGACAATCACTCTTGCCCATTCTACTTCCTCCGAGCCCCCCAGGCAGCGTGAGTGTGTGCACTCTCTGATTGAAACCCAGCAACACTAGGGTTCCATTGATTCATGCCTGATGCCAAGTGTCTGTCCCTGTGCTACGCACCCAATCTAGACTCACCTCACGGTGTCAGTATCTGGGCAGGTGGTCATACGCAATGGTGTTAGGTTTTTCCCCCTACAGTATCAGAGACGGTTACCTTCTTCTCTTCCTCCCTAACCTCCTCTTCCTCCTCCCCTTCCTGCATCTCATCCTCTTCCTCCTCCCCTTCCTACATCTCATCCTCTTCCCCCTTCCATTTCTCATCCCTTCCCTGCTCTTCCATCTCACCACTTCCTCTTCCATCAGGCCTCCACTCCACCACCTCTCTCTCTCTTCACCCTCTACCTCTTCCTATTGTAGTGGATAGGATAAGCAAAAGAATGATCAATGCCAGGCACTGTGCTATTTGATGAGAAGAGTCTGATACATTCATTGATTTTTTTTTTCCCAAAGGAACAGTCATTTCCACACAGGGGGAGTGATGATGGGAGAAGAAAAACACTTGCATATCTCAGAGATTCTGTCCCTCCTTGGCCTCCACAGTCAGCTGTGACAATGAATTCCACGGATTCACCACTCTCTGGCTAAAGGATTTCCTCCTCATCTCTATTCTAAAAGGACACCCCTTTATTCTGAGACTCTGTCCTCTGGTCTTAGACTCTCCCACCATAGGAAACATCCTCTCCACATCCACTCTATTGAGGCCTTTCAACACTCCATAGGTTTCAATGAGGTCACCCCTCATTCTTCTAAATTCCAGTAAGTACACACCCAGAGTCATCAAATGTTCTTCATATGACAAGTCTTTCAATCCCCGAATTATTTTTGTAACCTCTTTGACCCCTCCCTAGTTTCAGCACAATTTTTTTTAGAAAAGGGGCCCAAAACTGCTTACAATACTCCAAGTGAGGCGTCACCAGTGCTTTATAAAGCTTCAACGTTACATCCTTGTTTTTTTCATTCAAGTCCTCTTGAAACGAATGCTAGCATCACATTTCCCTTCTTCACCACAGACTAAACCTGCAAATTAACCTTTAGGAAAACATGAACTAGTCTAGAACCTAGTCATCATATGGGAGCCCAAGCACGGGAGGATGAACCCTGGGCGCCCTCCCAAGACTATGCTCAACACGCTCCTAGAAGACAGCGGCGTGGCTAATGTAGATGAACTCAACACACTGATGGGGGAGGGGGAGAAGTGGAGAGTCCGTCATCGTGCCCAATGCCGGCCCCCTAGGCCTGAGTCGACGTAGTAGTAGTAGTAGTAGAAACATGAACAAGAACTGCCAAGTCCCTTTGCATCTCAGATTTTTGAATTTTCTCTCCATTTAGACAAATATTCTACCTTTTTATTTCTTTTACCAAAGTGCATGAACATACACCTCCTGACATTGTATTCCATCTGCCACTTCTTCGTTTTTCTCCTCATCTGTCTAAGTCTCTTTACTCTCAGCCTCTCCACCTATCTTTGTATCGGCTGCAAACTTCTCAACAAAGCCATCAATTCCATCATCCAAGCCATTGAGATATAATATAAACAGAAGTTGTCCCAACACAGACCCGTGTGGAACACCACTGGTCAACGGCAGCCAAACAGAAGAGTCTCCATTTATTTCCATTCTTTTGCATCCTGCCAATCAGCCACTGCTTTATCCATGATAGTATCTTTCCTGTAATACCATGGGATCCTGACCTGTTAAGCAGCCTCATATGTGGCACTTCGTCAAAGGCCTTTTAAGAATCCAGCATGCAACATCCACTGACTCTGCTTTGTCTATCCTGCTTTTTATCTCTTCAAATAATTCCAACAGACTTGTCAGGCATGATTTTCCCTAGAGGAAATAATGCGGAATACAATCTATTTTATCATGTGCATCTAAGAACACTGAAACCACATTTTTAACAATTGACTACAACATCTTTCTGAGGTCAGACTAACTGGCCTAAAATTTCCTTTCTTCTGCCTCTCTGTCTTCTTGAACGGGGGAGTGACAATTGCAATTTTCCAGTATTCCAGAATCTATTGATTCTTGAAAGATCATTACTAATGCGTCCATAATCTCTTCAGCCACAACTTTAAGAACCCTGGGTGTAGACTATCTGGTCCAGGTGACTTATCCACCTTCAAATAGAAACAGAAACAAAAACGGAAAACCTACAGCACAATACAGGCCCTTTGGCCCACAATGCTGTGCCGAATATGTATTTACTTCAGAAATTACCTAGGGTTATGCATAGCCCTCTATTTTTCTAAGCTCCATGTATCTAACCAAGAGTCTCTTAAAAGACCCTCTGACAACCCTCCACACTATCCACAATACCCCCAAACTTAGTGTCATCAGCAAATTTACTAACCCATCCCTCCACTTCCTTGTCCAGGTCATTTATAAAAATCACAAAAAGAAGGGGTCCCAGAACAGATCCCTGAGTCACACCACTGGTCACCGACCTCCATGCAGAATATGACCCATCTACAACCACTCTTTGCCTTCTGTGGCAAGCCATTTCTGGATCCACAAAGCAATGTCCCCTTGGATCCTATGCCTCCTTACTTTCTCAATAAGCCTTGCGTGGGTTACCTTATCAATGCCTTGCTGAAATCCATATACACTACATCTACTGCTCTACCATCATCAAGGGTTTAGTCACATCCTCAAAAAATTCAATCAGCCTCGTAAGGCACGACCTGCCTTTCACAAAGCCATGCTGGCTATTCTTAATCATATCATGCCTCTCCAAATGTTCATAAATCCAGCCTCTCAGGATCTTTTCCATCAACTTACAACCTCTGAAGTAAGACTCAATGGTTTATAATTTCCTGGGCTATCTCTACTCCCTTTTTTGAATAAGGGAACAACATCTGCAACCCTCCAATCCTCTGGAACCTCTGCCATTCTCATTGATGATGCAAAAATCATTGCCAGGAGCTCAGCAATCTCCTTCCTCGCCTCCCACAGTAACCTGGGGTATATCTCGTCCAGTCCCGGTGACTTATCCAACTTGATGCTTTCCAAAAGCTCCAGCACATCCTCTTTATTAATATCTATATGCTCAAGCTTTTCAGTCTGCTGTAAGTCATCTCTACAATCACCAAGGTCTTTTTCCATAGTGAATACTGAAGAAAGTATTCATTAAGTATCTCCGCTACCCCCTCCGGTACCATACACACTTTTCCACTGTCACACTTGATTGGTCCTATTCCCTCACATCTTATCCTCTCACTTTTCACATATTTGTAGAATGCCTTGGGGTTTTCCTTAATCCTGCTCGCCAAGGCCTTCTCATGGCCCCTTCTGGCTCTCCTAATTTCATTCTTAAACTCCTTCCTGCTTGCCTTATAATTTTCTAGATCTCTATCATTACCTAGTTTTTTAAACCTTTCATAAGCTTTTCTTTTTGACTAGATTTTCTACAGCCTTTGTACACCATGATTCCTGTACCCTACCATCCTTTCCCTGTCTCTTTGGAACGTACCTATGCAGAATGCCATGCAAATATCCCCTGAACATTTGCCACATTTCTGCCATACATTTCCCTGAGAATATCTTGCTCCCAAACTATGCTTCCAAGTTCCTGCCTGATAGCTTCATACTTCCCCTTACTCCAATTAAATGTTTTCCTAACTTGTCTGCTCCTATCCCTCTCCAATGCTATGGTAAAGGAAATAGAATTGTGACCGCTTTCTCTAAAATGTTCTCCCACTGAGAGACCTGACACCTGACCAAGGGACATGACAGTTGACCTTTCAGTTTGCCAAGAATCTTCTCCCTAGTAATGGCAACTTCACACATTTCTGCTTCCTGACAGTCTTGAACATCCAGCATACTGCTCATGTCTTCCCCAGTGGAGACTGTTGCAAAAGACATATTCAGTTCATCAGCCATTTCCTTTTCTCCCATTACTACCTCTCCAGCTTCATCTTCCAGTGGTCTGTTATCCTCTCTGCCTCTCTTTTGCACTTTGTATATCAGAAGAAACTTTCAGCACCCTCTTTAATATTATTGGCCAGTTTACCTTCATATTCCATCTTTTCCTTCTTGATGATTTTTTAGTTGACTTCTGTTGTTTTTTTTTAAAAACTTTGCAATTCTCTAACTTCCCACTTATTTTTTTGCTTTTCAGCTTTTAAGTTAGATTTGAATTTGACATGTGGGCTATCCACCCTAGTACTCAGCAAAAAAGGCCCCTTATATTATGGGCATGGAGCAGTCCCTCTGCTGTACCTCCCAATGAAGAGTTTCCCCATCATTTTGCTGTTTAGATTAGATTACTGTGGTATTCACCATAGTGCAATGGAATCCTTGCACGCATGTGCTGACATAGTAAACGTGGTAAAAAGAGGGTCAGTGAATGTTGCTTACTTGGATTTTCAGAAGGCCTTTGATAAGGTGGCACAAATGAGGCTGCTGAGGTATGGCTTTACAAGAAAGATACGAGCATGGATAGAAGATTGGCTGACTGGCAGAAGGCAAAGAGAGGGCATAAAGGAGGCCTTTTCTGGGTGGCTACCAGTGAGTGGTGTCAGCCCGGGGTGTAGTGGCATCAGCACCGTACTTCGAGGAGAGTGACCCAAGATCAAATCCAGCCGGTCCCCCTTGCACACTTTCCATCTGGGCTGGGTTCAGCATTGAGCTAGCAACTCGGCCTCATAAAAAAAAATGTCAAATGCTACAGAAACGGCAAAAATGCTGCCCAAAAAATACACCACAAGGTGTGAAAAGAAACAACAATAATCAGTGACTGGTGGTACCTTGCAGGTGTCTGTGCTGGGTCCGTTTCCTTTCACATTTGGCTTTGTGGTAGTGTTGAGGAAGCAGGAAGGCTGCAGAAGGAGAAGACAGATAAAGAGCATGGACAACAAAGTGACAGATGCAGGGAAGTGTATGGGCATGTACCTTGGTAGTAGGAACAAAAGCATTGACTATTTTCAAAACAGTGAGCAAATTTAGAAACCAGAGGTGCAAAGGGACTTGGGAGAATTCATGCAGGATTTCCTAAAGGTTAACTTGCAGGCTGAGTTGGTGGTGAGGAAGGCAGATGCAATGTCATCATTCTTTTCAAGAGAACTAGAATATAAAAGAAAGGACATAATGCTGAGGCTCTATAAGGCATGGGTCAGACCGCACAGAGTATTGTGAGGAGTTTTGGGTCACTTATCTAAGAAAGAATGTTCTGGCACGGACAGAGTCCAGAGGTGGTTCACAAGAACTATCCCAGGAACGAAAGGGTTAATTTATAAGGAGCATTTGATGGCTCTGGGCATGTACTCACTGCTATTTAGAAGAATGGCGGGGGGGGGGGTTTCACTTGAAACCTAACAAATATTGAAAGGCCCAGAAAGAATGAATGTGGAGAGGATGTTTCCTATAGTTGGGAGTATCAAATGAGAGGGAGCAGCATCAGCATAGAAGAACATCCCTTTAGAACTGAGGTGAGGAGGAATTTCTTTAGTTGGAAGATAGTGAATCTGTGGAAGTCATTGCAAAGTCAATTGGGACATTTAAAGTGGAGGTTGATAGGTTCTTGATTATTAAGAGTGTCCAAGGTTACAGGCAGAAGGCAGGAATAATAGATCAGCCATGATATCATGCAGAGCAGAATCGGTGGCCCCAATGGCCTAATTCTGCTCCTATGCCTTATGGTTTTATAATAAAGACAACAAACGCGATGAGTACAAAGCGACAGAATAGTGCAATGTGAAGGAGAGCAGAACAAAACGCTCAAATGTCAATAGCGGAAAGGTAGAGTGAAAAGCCAAGGAGGTGACAGCACCACCGGGAAGCGTGTGTGAAGGGGTTGACCACTTCAGAATTCTGCTAGTGGTGGCGAAGAAGCTGTTCTTAATTCTGCACGTTCAGGCTTTCAAGAAAGCAGAAGAGAGGAGAGAGGGTTCCAGTGACGTCATTGTCCAGAATGGCAGCTTAAAATAACAGCTGCTCTGGAAAAACGCTTACTTTGCCCCGTTAATCCACCAAGTACAAGATTTCTCAAAAATATTTGAACTGGTAAGGGGGGCAAGAATGGGGGAAAGGAATGGAGATAAAAAAAAGCAGCACTGTGGAGCCTGTGGATGAGGGGATTGCAATGAGCGGTGCTCCTACCGGAGCATGTGGTAGCGAAGCTGACGCTGAGTCTCGTTCAGGCAAAGCGGCAAATTCAGTAAAAATTCTTGGAGCGATACAGGAATTCCAAAAAGACATAAAACAGCAATTAAATGATATCAAGTCAGAGCTCACCGATGTTAATCAAAACATTGCGGTGGCAGAGACACGAATTGAAAAGGTGGAAGATCGCAATCAAAACATGGAACAGGTATTATGTAAGATGATGAAAGTGTTAAATCAACAGGAAAATAAGCTACTCGACCAGGAAGGAAGGTCACAATGTAAGAATATCAGGGTATATAATGTTCCTGAAGGAGCGGAGGGGTTGTCTATGGTGGAGTTTATAGAAAAGTTACTACGGGACACGTTGGAGATTCCTCCGACTATGGTACTTGACATTGAGAGAGAACACCGTGTGCTCGTCCCGAGGCCTTCTGGAGACAGGGAAGATAAGCCACAGTCAATAGTGATCAGATTCCTTCAGTACAAAACCAAAGCAGGGATTCTACGCAGGGCCTGGGGAAAGAAGAAGGTATTTTTGAAGGGGAAATTAATATATTTTGATCAAGATTACCCCCCAGCAGTCCTACAGAAACGTAAGGAATATTCTGAAGCAAAGCGAATATTAAAGCAAAGAAAGATTAGGTTCCAGACTCTGTACCCTGCTAAACTGCAAGTGTTTTATGAAGACGGGACGCAACTGTATCAGACAGTGGAAGAGGCAACTGCAGACATGAAGGACAGAGGGCTGCCTGTCAGCGTGATCAAACCGAGGGAAAGCCTGGCTGTGCAGCCACCCGGCTCTGCTTGGGAAATAGTGAGAGAATTAAGAAAGCAGGGGACAGGAGGAGGGCAAGAGAAGAATATCAGGAAGAGACTGTGAGTTTTCAGAAGACAGCCCTCACCCCCTCCAAAAGAGCCACAAGGTCTGACTAATTTCAAAAGTGTTGATAAGCTAAACAGAAGCAGAGATAGATGGTGTTCTACTTATCTCAAGAAGCACATATTACAATGTGGATTTTATATTACTCAATTATTTTATTTTATATTTCATTCATTCACTCCTTTATCCCCACCTAAAGAGAATATATACATGGGAGGAATACACAGGGAAGTCTTTTCTGTGTAATGGGCACAGATTTTTTCATTTACTTTTATGGGTACTGCAGTGGAGGCCTTCAACTCACAGGTAGGAGAGACTATCCCCCACGGCTAGATGTTTCCTCCAGCTCAACCCAGGGTCACCTACTAGAGACCTCAGCCTTGGAATCGCACCTTCGGTACCTTTTTTCTCATTCACATTTCTTGATTCTTATTTGTTCAGGGAGTAGATCGATAAAGTTTTATTCTGCTAAGTTCAATGATATACTGACGGATAAATACACTTGGCTAAGGAAAAAGTAAAATTCATTTCTTTTAATGTCAATGGGCTGTTAAATCCAATCTATGAGTCATAAGGATACAGGATAGTGTATTTCTATTTCTGCCATTAATTAATTAATTAAAGTTCAAAATTATTACCCATTTCTAATAACGGGCTTCAGCCACATTTATGCAAGGAACCTCATATTTTTAGAACTCATTTCAATAGCTCCTTGTTATACTCTCCTCTCCCTGTTGAAAGATTTCCGTCTGCATAAAAAATTGCAAAATGTGTCCTGATTAAAGCAAAGATCAAGCAGCACACCACTACATCCTCCCCTCCCCCAAATCCTCAGTGTCACCTTCCGCCCACTTTCTTATTGCTCCACTGTCACACATCAGAGCAACCCACATTCTGTTCATTGCACCTTCCTTTCTCTTGCATCTGAGATATGAGATTGCTCAGAGACGCTTTGATTTTCTTGTGCGGCTGAGGGTTTCTTCCTGAGAATGCAGGTGTCAGGTATCGATTTTATTACCTTGAGCAACTGCTCTGCAAGGAAACCATTGAAATAAAAGTAGCTTATAACAATTGCAATACACGAAACGGACTTCAATAGTTGCTACAAAATGGTAGAAGTCATATTGCATGGTATGCACAGTTTTTAACAGTACGCTCACACTCATATAGACCACAGTAAATTGACGCTGAATGGCCCTGTTGACTCATACCATTCTGAACTTTCTTCTTTCATCAAACGGCTAAGTAGCGCCGTTGTCGGTACTTTCTCTAATTGTGATGCATCTGCATTCTGCTGTTCCTTTTGTACTACACAGGGAATAAGCTGTCTGGATGGAACGCAGACAAAACCTAAATTTTAAGATGGCGCTGTGTTTCCAGTTTAAAACGACGCTGGTGAATCTCAGCGACTTCTGACTGGAGGCCAATGAAACAAGGAAAAAATCTAAATGCTTTGTTAATCTCTCTTCTCCTGGCAAACGATCATCACAAAGAAGAGCCTGGAACTTCCCTTTGGACTTGGAGGCAATTCAATGTGACAGAACTGAGGCGAGCCGAGGCAAGGCAGTGGGCCCGTCGCCAAGAGCAAGGAAGACCTGAGGATCGATCGATCTAAGCATCGGACCAAATAGGAAAGGGCAGGTAGAGGCTGAATGAAGGCAGTGGGATCCAGGCCCCAGAGCATATTGAGGCAACTGAACCCAGTGTTTGGATGACCATTAAAGTGGCAGGCTGGATCGGAAAGGTCGGTTACAGGCCGAATCGAGGTAGTGGGGTCCAGGCCACAGAGTGTATCCAAGTGACTGAATCTAATGTTTGGATGATTTAAGCGCTGGGCCAGACTGAAAAGGTCAGGATGTCAGGGCCTGAGGCGAGGAATGGGCCATTTCAGTTCACTGCTCCACTCTGCACTGAACTAGGAGTCTATGGACAGGGCCGTCTTGGCATACTTCAGTCCAGAGCACTATTTGATCGTGTTTATTGTTTACAAGATTTGCTTTTTTCCCCATCAGCACATTGGGTGCTTGCCGATAATCTTTTAAAATGTTTTTTTGGGGTTTCTTTGTTTTGTGGCTCCCTGTTAGGAGACGAATTTCAAGGTTGTATAATGTAAGTAAAGGCATCCCTTAGTCTTGTGAGACCATGGATCTGCACCTGGAAAGTCTTCACGTTCCAGGGCGCAGGCCTGGGCAAGGTTGTATGGAAGACCAGCAATTGCCCATGCTGCAAGTCTCCCCTCTCCACCACACCAATGTTGTCCAAGGGAAGGGCATTAAGACCCATACAGCTTGGCACCAGTGTCGTCGCAGAGCAATGTGTGACTAAGTGCCTTGCTCAAGGACACAACACGTTCCCTTGGCTGGAGCTCGAACTCATGACCTTCAGGTCACTAGTCCAATGCCTTAACCACTTGGCCACGTGCCCACATGTATAATGTACACATACTTTAATAATAAATGTACTTTGAACATTGAATACAGAGGTCTTGGCCCAATCTTGGTACTTCTAACAATAATAAACCAATTCCATTTCCAGTTCCTATTCAATGTAGGGCCAAGAGTCTGTAGAGCACACACTGGGTGTGGCTGGACTGCAGGCATTTAATCTGATCCATGCTTCGTGGGATCACTGATCTGTGGGGTGCTGCCAACACAGAGCGTCCATTTTAACCCTGGAGCCCCTCAGTTCTCAGCTTCTTCTACTGCACCAAACACTGGTAAAACTACTCTCATTCTTGAGGTTGTTACTGAGGGAGTGGGGTAGTGAAGGGCTAAGAGTGTGAAAGGGAGAGGATATTGAGGGAAGGAGGGGTTCAGGAAGCTGAAGGGGCTAGGAGGTAGGAGATGAGGATGGGATGCGATAGGGTGACTGGAAGATTGTTCTCAGATGCGTACAGTTCCTCAGTGCTCATCAGGAAGCAGCAGATGACTCCTCAGAAGTTATATTTTTGGCCTTTTATTCAAAACAGTCTCAATGGAAATCCGGCTCCATTAACTTCACACCTTACACTAATCTCGCTTTGTGTCTACAGGGGAGTGTGATCAGAGTGTACCTAGAGCTGTGTATGTGCAAGAGTGCATGAGTGGATCAGTAGCCTTGTAGCTGAGTGGGTGTGTGTGCATGTGTGTGTATGTGAGAGTGAGGGTGCATGTGTGAAAGCATCTTGGATCAAGCCCTTACTCTGTTGACTTTGGCTGATGGCTGACGTGCCCTTGCTAAGCAAGTCATACCTGATCCCAAAGGACTGTCTCTGGAGAAGAAGACTCCCTTGAGATTGTTCTCAGATGCATACAGTTCCCCTGTGCTCATCAAGAAGCAGAAGATTATTTCTCAGAAGTTATATTTTTGGCCTTTTATTCAAAACAGTCTCAATGGAAATCAGGCTGTCGCCTTCCTGTCAGCTTGAACCAGTCTGACCATTCTCCTCTGACCTCTCTCATTAACAAGGCATTTTCACCCATAGAACTGCCGTTCACTGGATGTTTTTAATTTTTCGCACCATTTGATTGTAAGATTTAGACACTGTTATGCGTGAACATCCCAGGAGATGAGCAGTTTCTGAGATACTCAAACCATCCCATCTGGCACCAACAATGATTCCATGGTAAAAGTCACTTACATCACATTTCTTAGCCATTCTGATGTTTGGTTTGAACAACTGAACCTCTTGACCATGTGAACATGCTTTTATGCATTGAGTTGCTGCCACATGATTTGCTGATTAAATATTTGCATTAACGAGTAGGAGTACCGGGGTACAAAATAAAGTGGCCACTGAAAAAACCATTTTCCTGAGGATTGTTTCTCTCTCCACAGATACTAGCTGACCTGCTGAATATTTCCAACATTTTACTCATTTTAATTTCAGCTTTCCAACTCTTGAAGTTTTTGAAGGTACTTTTGTACATTTATTGTTCTGCCTGTTCCAAACTATAACATACATTTCCTTTGTACATTTAACTTTAAAGTAGGTAACTCATTAAAACCCATGCTGATATGCCAATATAATTAAAAAGTCAAATATGAATTTCAATCAGAGGTTATAGCTTTAATGATTATTTTAAGCAAATGATGATCAAATAAAGACCATTCACATTGTGTATGTGTTGTATCAGTCTGAATCAAAACAAATCCAGATAAGAAGCATTTTCATCATTTCTTGTCCTGCAATCATTCAGAATCAGGGATGACTCAGACTTCACAGGTATTCATTGAGTCATAGAGTAATAGAATTGAAATGATGTAATTTCTTACATCCTTCACGTACATGAGGGAGTAAAAATCTTTATGCTACGTCTCCGTCTGAATGTGCAATATGCAATTGTAGTAATTTATAATAAATAGAAATAGAGAATACAGCACAGAGATGGGCTACAAATCCACACAGATCACATTGTTCATCTATCCAGTTCCAATTTCCTGCTTTCAGCCCATATACCTCCAAGCTCCACCTCTCCATGTACCTATCCAAGGGCTTCTTAAATGTTATTATTGTACCTGCCCCAAGTACTTTCTCCAGCAGCTCATTCCATACACTCCTATCCTCTTCACGAAAAAGTTGCCTCTCAGGTTTCTTTGAAATTGTTTGGCCCTCACCCTAAATTTTTACCTCCTTCGTTTTGGATCCCCTTACCCTGGGGTGGGAGGAGAGATGTCACTATATATCCTACCTATGCCTCTCATGATCTTAAACACTTCTGTAAGTCTTCCCTTATTCTCCTCCATTCCAAGCTATAAAGACCTAACCTGACCAACCTGTCCCTATAATTCAGGTCCTCTAGTCCTGGCAACATCCGTGTATACCTTCTCTGCACTCTTTCTAGTTTAACCACATCTTTCCTGTAACAGGATGGCCAAACTTGTACACAGTACTCCAAGTGCAGCCTCGCCAGTGATTTGTATAACTGCGACATAATGTCCCAGCTCCTATACTCAATGCCCTGACTGATGAAGGCTTTGTTCACCACCCTATCCATCTGTGATGCTGCTTTCAGTGAACTATTCACCTGTACTCCTGGGTTCCATCACACTGCCCAAAACATTTACATAATTAGTAAATGATGTGCATCCTGATCATTTATATAAATAACGAATAACAAGGGTCACAACACTGAACTCTGCAGCACACCACTAGTCATTGGCTTCCATTCCAAGAAAGAACCTTCAACCACCATTAGCTAAAATATTAACCTTTGCATGCAGTGTTTTGAATTCAAATACATGAGAATTTGATTAGAAAATGGGAACTTAATCTCACCTAACCACAAGTTCTTGCCTGACAGGAAACAGAAGTACAACAAAAAAACAGGAACATCAGTAGACCACTCAGCACCTCAAGCCTGCCCACCTTTCAGCGTGATCATGGTTTATCTGGACTATAGAACAGTATAACACAGAACAGGCCCCTTGGCTGAAGACGTTGGGCCATTCTTTTTATCTACTCCACAATCAATCTAACCCTTCTCTCTTACGTAACCCATAAACGTTCACTTCTCTCATCTATGTGCCTAACAGTCTCATAAACAGCCACCAACTATACCAGCCTCTACTACTACCCCCAGCAGAGCTTTGCAGCCGTTTACCATGCTCTACGAAAAAAAAACTACCTCTGACATCTCCCGTACATCTTCCTCTACACACCTTAAAAGGATCTCTTTTGGTATTAACCATTGCCACACTGGGAAAAAGGTTTTGCTGTCCCCCTCTATCCAGACCAGTTTATTCCGGCCTCAACTCCCCCTCTTTAGGGTTCTTGCACTACTGCAAAGGGAGAGGCCAGGTTGAATGAAGAAGTCCCTCGAATATTGTGGCAGTGTGCTACCCAGGGGGACATGTGAGTGGCAAAGGTGCTTTTGCTTTTCACAAATGCAATAGAACACTACTTAACACATTGATAACGAATATGTATGCTGTTATTGATTTATTAAGTATGCCTCCAAGCAATAAATCTTGAGGCTGTATATGGTGACACATATGTAGAGTCATAGAGAAGTACAGCACAGAACTAGGCTCTTCAGCTCATCTAGGCCATACTGAACATTTAAACTGCCCGTCCCATTGACCGGCACCAGGACCAGAGCCCTCCATACCCTACCATCCATGTACATGTCCGAACTTCTCTTAAGCATTGAAATCGAGCCTGCATACACCATTTGTGCTGGCAGCTCATTCCACATTCCCATGACCCTCTGAGTGAAGAAGTTTCTCCTCATGTTCTGCTTGATCTTCTTACCTTTCATCCTTAACCTGTTGTAGTCCCACACAACCTCAGTGGAAAAAGCCTGCTTGCATTTACCCTATCTATACCGCTCATAATTTTGTATACCTCTATCAAATCTCCTCTCAGTCTTCTGCATTCTAAAGAATACAGTCCTAACCTATTCAATCTTTCCTTATAACTCAGGTCCTCCAGACCTGGCAACATCCTTGTAAATTTTCTCTGCACTTTTTCAACCTTGTTTACATCTTCCCTATAGGTAGGTGACCAAAACAGCAGAAAATACTCTAAATTAGGCCTTACCAACGTCTTATACAACTTCAACATAACATCCCATCTTCTGTACTCAATACATTGATTTATGAGGCCAAAGTGCCTAAAGCTTTCTTTACAACCTTATCTACCTGTGACGCCACTTTCAACGAATTATGTACCTGTCCTCCCAAATCCTTTTGTCCTACCACATTCCTCAGTGCCCTACCATTCACTGTGTAAGACCTACTGAAGTGCAAAACCTCACACTTTTCGGTATAAAATCCCATCTGCCACTTTTTAAGCCCAATTTTCCAGCTAATGCAGATCTGCAAGCTATGATAGCATTCTTTACAGTCCACTACACCCCCAATCTTGGTGTCATCCACAAATTTTACATTATCATTATCATGCAGATCATTGATATAGATTACAAATAACAAAGGACCCAGCACTGATCTCTGTGGCACGCCACTAGACACGTGTCTCCAGTCAGAGAGGCAACCCTCCACTACCACTCTCTGGCTTCTCTACAATGCCAATGTCTAATCCAATTTACTACCTTATCCTGAGTGTCGAGTGACTGAACCTTTCTGACCAAACTCCCATGCAGAACCACATCAAATGCCTTACTAAAGTCCATGTAGACAACATCCACTACCTTGCCTATATCAACTATCCTATTAATTTCCTCAAAAAACTATAAGATTGGTTAGACATGACCCATGCATGAAGCCATGCTGACTGTCCTTAATCAGTCCATGTCCCATGCTGACTGTCCTTAATCAGTCCATGTCTATCCAAATACTTATATATCTATTCCCTTAGAATACCTCCAATAACTTTCCAACAGCTGATGTCAGACTCACCAGCCTATCACTTCCTAGTTTCTGTTTAGAGCCTTTTTTAAAAAGCAGAACAACAATGTCTATTCTTCAATCCTCTGGTACCCTTCCTGTCGCTAAGCATGTTTTAAATATCTCTGCTAGAGCCCTAGAGATTTCTGCATATGTCTCCTGTAGGTTCTGAGGGACCACCTGGTCCAGCCCGAGGGATTTATCTACCCTGATTTGCCTCAGGGTAGCAAACATCTCCTCTTCTGTAATCTGTACAGGGCCCATGAAGTTCTTTCTGCTTTGCCTCACTTCTATAGACTCTGTATCCATCTGCTGAGTAAATACAGATGCAAAGAATGCATTTAAGATCTCCCCATATGTTTTAGCTCCACACGTGAATGACTATACTGGTCTTCCCGAGGACCAATTTTGTCCCATGCAATCCTTGTGCTCTTAACATATCTGTAGATTCTCTTAATATTCTCCTTCACCTTGTCTGCTAGGGCAACACCATGCCTTCCTAATTTCTTTCTTAAGTGTTCTCTTGCATTTCTTGCTCTCCATAAGCACCTCATTTGTTCCTACTTGCCTATAACTGCTATGCACCTTCTTTTTTCTCTTAAGCAGTGTCACAATGTCTCTTGAAAACCAAGAGTCCCTACCCTTGTTATCTTTACCTTATATTCTGACATGCACATAGAAGCTTTTTACTCTCAAAATTTCACTTTTGAAGGCTTCCCATTTTCTCCAATTTCTCCAATTTAGATTCTCAACCTGCAGACCGGAAAAAACTTTTTGCCTATTTACTTTTGGCTAATTTTGATTGTATCAGAAATGATCTGTCAAGTATGAATTGGAACAAGCTGTTTTCTGGCAAAGGTGTACTTGGAAAGTGGGAGGCCTTCAAAAGTGAAATTTTGAGAGTAAAAAGCTTCAATGGGCTAATGGCATTGTCATCACTGGATGCAAAGTGTTCCCTTACACAAACTTCTGCCACCTGCCCTATCACATTCCCTAATAGCAGATCTGATACCACACATTCCTTGTAAGGACTTCTACGTTCTGATGAAGGAAACTTTACTGAGCACATTTAACACACTCTAGCCCATCTAGTTCTTTTATAGTATGCGATTCCCAGTCAATATGTGAAAAATTAAAATCACCTACTCTAACAACCTTATGTTTCTTGCAACAATCTGTGATCTCTTTACAAATTTGTTCCCCTTAATCCCTAGGACTGTTGGGTGGTCATTAACATGGTCATACCTTTCTTGTTTCTCATTTCCACCCATAACGCCTCACTAAATGAGTTCTCCAGTCTGTCCTACTGAGGACTGCCGTGACATTTTCCCTGACTAGTAACACCACCCCTCCTCCTTTAATCCTTCCCACTTAGTCATGTCTAAAACAATGGAACCCTGGAAATTTGAGCTGCCAGTCCTGCC
Source organism: Mobula birostris (assembly GCF_030028105.1). NCBI lineage: Eukaryota > Metazoa > Chordata > Chondrichthyes > Myliobatiformes > Myliobatidae > Mobula > Mobula birostris. Next base: position 20,568,220 of record NC_092387.1, on the reverse strand, counting down.
CCTCCTGCAACCAAGTCTCACTATTGGCTACAATGTCATAATTCCAGGTGTTGATCCGTGCCTTGAGCTCATCTGCCTTTCCTATGATGTTTCTTGCATTGAAATATACGTAGCTTAGGACACTACCATGCTCAACCTTTTGATTCATGACTTTGATTGAGGTCTAACCAACTTCTGCCTCCACAACCTCTCCACTAACTGTTCTGGCACTCTGGCTCCCATCTCCCTGCAACTCTAGTTTAAACCCCACCGTGAAGCATTAACAAACCTCCCCTTAGGATGTTAGTCACCCTCCAGTTCAGGTGCAAACTATCCCTTCTGTACAGGTCCCACCTTCCCTGGAAGAGAGCCCAATGATCCAGACATCTTATGCCCTCCCTCCTACACCAACTCCTTAGCCACATGTTAAACTGTATAGTCTTCCTAGTTCTGGCCTCACTAGCACAAGGCTAGGGTAGCAGTCCTGAGATCACAACACTAGAGGTCCTGCCCGTTAACCTAGCATCTAACTCCCTGAACTCCCTAGTCAGAACTTTGTCTCTCTTCCCATCCATGTCATTCGTACCTACTCGGACCACGACCTCTGTCTGTTCACCCTCCCACTTAAGAATGCCAAGCACTTGATCCAAGATGTTCTGGACCCTGGCATCCAGGAGGCATCATACCACTCAGGAATCTTGTTCTCATCCACAGACCCTCCTTTCTGTTCCCCTAACTAACTAATCCTCTATCACCACAGTGCCTCTTCTCCCCACTTCCCTTGGGAGTCACAGAGCTAGACTTAGTGCCAGAGACCTGACTGTTGTGACTTTCCTCTGTTAGGTCAACACCATCGACAGTATCCAAAGTGGTATACCTGTTGTTGAGGGTGGTGGCCACAGGGGTACTCTGTACTGGCCATTTAACCCCTTTCCCCTTCCTGGCACCCAGTTTCCTGTGTCCTGCGCCTTGAGTGTAACTGCTTCTCTGTGTGTCCTTTCAATCACCACTTCAACCCTCCCCAATGAACTCGTTAATACTCTTACATTAACCCAATATGTGATAGATGTCATTGCGAGATAGCTTCTTTAACTCACATGTTTTGGTCATGTCCTTTGTTGGAAAAATATTGGAAAGATATTTTTGTCATTATTTCAACGGTTTTGAATATAGACTTATTACCTCACCTAATTACTGCTATCTTTGGATTACCAATGATAGATTCAAGTTATTTAACCTCTTCAGCACGTAGAATGATTGCATTTCTTACTCTAATGGCTAGAAGATCTATTTTGCTGAATTGGAAAGAGATTAACCCTCCTACTGTATTCCATTGGTTTTCACAAACTATGGTGTGTTTGAATTTGGAAAAAATTAGAAGTGTGGTTTATGGCCCTTCCAATAAATTTGAAAAAACTTGGAGGCCATTTATTCAGCATTTTCATTTGATGTAAATTGACCATTTCCAAACTTGTTTTATCTCTCTGTACTGCTGGTTGAGAGGAGCGGAGTCATCGACACTAAGGTTTTCTTCTTTCCCATTTTTAAGTTGTTAGTACTGCCCAAGTCTTTAGTTTAGTTGACTAATTCTGTTTCATTTAGTTTTTTTTTGGGGATAGGGTTTTTTTTCTTTTTTTTCTTTTTCATGTTTTTTTCAGTTTTTTTTTGCTTTGTATTATTCATTCTTATTCTACACGATTGTGAGCTTTGTCAATTTATACTATTTGGTCTTACAATTATTTATTTTAACTGTAACAATTGTATCTCCTACTATTTGTAATATTGTTATGTTATGTTTTCATTCTAGGAAATTAATATAAAGATTGAAAAAGAAAAGTTACAGAGGCTGGTCACCCTCTTCGTCTTGGGCACTGGTATAATCGTTGCCATCTTGAAGTAAATGGGAACATCAGGGCACAGTAACGAGGGGTTGAAGTTGTCCCTGATGTCCCCAACTCCTGAACAGCTGATCAGCACAGTTTTTAGAACTCAACCAGAAAGCTTGATGCCTTCATCCTCTTGAAGGAGGTTCTGACTTCAGCCTACAAGTTAGATAACACAGGGTCATGGTGTCTTGCGGGGGTTATTCTGCTTCTCACAAAGCTGTTGGGCTCATCAAAGCGTAAAGCGTCATTGCTGCTAATGCTATTCAATTTCATCTGGCTGGAGGTGATGGCATGTGATCACCACAGCTGTGAGCATCTGTTTGTGTCGCTAATTTCATGCAGAATCGCTTCTTTGCTCTCACAATAGCCATTTAGATTTCTTACTTGTGTAGCCCTCTCACCATAGGCTTTTAATGAGTTAGCTAATACTGTGAATACACCCTAATAGCAACATATCTCCATGATGCATGGGAATAACAATGAAAAGGTAATTTCCATTCAATAAGCATATCTAGGGTAAATATAAAAGATTGATTTTTCCTTCCAAGGAAAACGAAGGCAACTACTTGTATCAATTTACACAACCACGCAAATTTTAAACGGCAAAAATGAAATACTCAGTTACCTAATGTAATGAAAGGAACACCAATTGCATTCAGCAGCATAATTGTATTAATAAAATAATGCAAGGTTTTAATAGGGTATTACACTTGGACTTCTGTTAGGTCTCTGGATTGCTAATCTTAAATCCCACAGAATGAGTCCTCAGTGTCATATGAACTTTCTGATTTGTCCAGGGCTTCTCGATGGGGAAGACTTAATATGTCCTGATGCAAGGTTTCAACCTGATATATCGATGGTTCCTTCACTCTCACTGATGCTGTTTGACCTGCTGAGTTCCTCGACCAGATTCTCTGTTACCAAGTGGAACATGACCTTCCTCGTCAAGCCCCACTTAGTAAAAGGGAAATGTTGACTCAGGGCTGCAACTCAGTGCCAGGATCAAACTGAACACTCTGAAAATCCCATTGACTAATCTATCAAAGTCAATTGTTCTCGAGTCAGTTAGCACTAACCAATGTTATGCCTTCATAACGTTAAAGTGCATTGTTCATCTAATTATGGGACCAGCGCTGCTTTGGCTGCAGTGCCATGCTATTGAATTTAAATGATCCACATTCCCGTAAACACAACAGATGTCCTTGAGGTTACTCTGCTAAGTATTAAGTGGCAACTCTCAGTTTACTGAGAGGTTGTACACAGCCTGTTACACAACAGGCACTCTCTCTGGGACACACGCACGGATGGACATGATGGAATATCAATACCACTATGAAAGATGCTCTTTGGACTGCCTTGAACTTGTTAGTCCTCCAGTGCAGTGAAATGTCCGAAAGGGAATGTTGCTGGCTGGCACATTCCAGGTCACAGAAGGGTTCCTTGATCCGGGCACGTACCTTGCATGCCTGCACGTATTGTTGGACCTCTCTCTCCATTCCAGGCCGCCAGTATCTTCTCCTGATGAACTCAAGGGTCCTGGCAAACCCTAGGTGAGTGGCCATTCTCGGTGCACATCCCAGTTGAAGAATCTGGGACTGGACGGAACTTGGGACGAACAGCCGACCCAGAAGACCATCCTTAATAATCCCCCCTGGCGTTTGGGCCTTGCAAGTGAGAGCGTTGGTTCCCCAATGAATTGGCGCTATCACTTTGTCTTGGTGCAAAACTGTGGTAGGCTGCTCCCCTTATTTGGGGTCAGTGAACTGACAGGACAATAAGTTTCAATAATCATATTTAATGTCAGAGAAATGTATACAATATACATCCTGAAATTCTTTTTCTTCGCAACCATCCACGAAAACGGAGGAATGCCCCAAAGAATGAATGACAGTTAATGTTAGAACCCCAAAGCCCCCCCAGCTCCCCCCCAAACATAAACAGCAGCAAGCAATGACCCCCCCCTCCCCCACCAGCAAAAAAGCATCAGCGGCCCCCACCAAGCACTCAAGCCTGCAGCAAAGCATAATCAATAAAGACACAGAGCTGCAGTACCCCAAAGCTTACTCGTTCACCCGGTATTCGACATACCACAGGCTCTCTCTCTCCCTAATAAGGGAAAGACATCTAATTCCTGTTTTTTAGTCCCCAGTTGATAGGTTAGGACAAAATTAAAGCAGTTAAAGAAAAGAGACCACCTGGCCCACCTGGAATTCAGCCTCTTGGCCTTCTGAATATAAGCCAGGTTTTGGTCGTCTGTTCATACATTAAGAGGGTTCTTGGCCCCCTCGTCAGTGACACCATTCTTCTAAAGCCAGCTTGGCTGTGACTGGCTCTCTATTCGCGATGTCATAGTTCACCTCTGCCGGGGATAACTGCTTGGAGAATAATGTACACGGGTGCAGTTTACTGCCAAAGCTGTCTCTTGAAACAATATTGCACCTACTCTGACGTCCGGGGCATCCACTTCCAAGATGAAGGGAGGATCCAGGTTAGTTGAAACCAAAATAGGAGCTTCATTAGTCCAAACAAAAGTGTCCATGGATCTCTTAGTTAGTGCTCTCAGCAGAGCCGCCACTGAGCTGAAGTTCCTCATGAACTTACAGTAAAAGTTGGGAAACTTCAGGAATCGTTGGAATTGTTGCACATTGGATGCTGTTGGCTGCCTGGGTCTTAGATGAGTCCATCTTGAGATTGCTATTAAAGATGATAAAACCCAAAAATGAAATAAAAGTCATGTGAAATTCAGATTTCTTCAGCTTGACATAAAGTCCATGGTCTAGGAGCCTCTTTAAAATGTCCCTGACATGGGTGACATGCTGCTCAATGGCCTTCGAGAAGAATAGGATATCATCCAAGTAGAAGACGTACTTATGAAGAGATTCCTGGAGCACATCACTTATTAAAGCCTAGATTTACAGCGGCCCCCAACCACCCGACCGCAAAGCATGTGTTACCAGACCATGAGGAAACAATATGATTTGGCGATATGAGTCAGCTGCACCTTTCCTCATTCCCTGTCACGCCCACTGTTGAGCTTGAGCGCACGCAAGGTCATTAACAGCGCGTCATCCATGTCAGCGCGGGAAGATCAACTCCTCGAGCTTGCAAATGACAAAGGGCTGAAAAGTGTGTTTGACATAACATCTCTGCCGGCATTCTGGATCAAAGTCAAGGCTAAATGTCCTGAGATAGCCATGAAAGCACTGAAAACGTTGCTTCCATTTCCAACATATCTCTGCAATGAAAACTAAATTGCAGAATAGACTGGACATAAGGAACCCCTTCGAGTATCGCTGTCTCCCATCACCCTTCGATGGCACTGTCTTATTGCAGGGAAACAAGTCCAGGGCTCCCACTGATTCAGCGATATTGGTGTGTTGCAATGATTTTATATGTTCATACGGGGAAAATATGTGCTGTGTGTTTAATATCCGAACGTTACTTAAAATGTTATGATGCTATTGACTTATAAGTGACTTATATAACCATATAACCATATCACAATTACAGCACGGAAACAGGCGATCTCGGCCCTTCTAGTCCGTGACGAACGCTACTCTTACTTGGTCCCACTGACCTCCACTCAGCCCATAACCCTCCATCCCTTTCCTGTCCATATACCTATCCAATTTTTTTTTAAATGATAATATCGAACCTGCCTCTACCACTTCTACTGGAAGTTCGTTCCACACTTACTTCAAGCTCCCCTGTCCTCCCCTGATAATTGACATCACCATATTCATGCAAGGAAAATAAGCGCTGTGTTTAATATTAAATTCATTAGATAAACCCTTTTAGAAACGAAATTGAGTGTATTAGCCACTTATCACCTATATTCTGGTCATGATTAACAACCTCCCCCCCCCCAAACAGAATTGCCAAAAACGATTTGTAGAAAAAAAATGGGCATATACACGCATGTGCACACAGGTGCCCGCGCAAGGCTTCATGGTCATGGTAGTCTTTCTCGAGGTAAACACAATGTATTTGACTGCAACTCTTGTCCGTTGGCAACCCTACCTCCGCCCCCCGGGTCAGCCAGTCTGCAAGAATATTGTCAATAATAAACCGGTCCGCGGTGCAAAAAAGGTTGGGGACCCCTGGCCTAGAAAGCTGCTAGTGTTTGTGAGGCCGAAGGACACGACCAGGTATTCATAGCGCCCAGTCAATGTGATGAATGCAATTTTCCACTTGTTGCTCTACTTTATACAGAGCAGACTACACATCCTGCAGGTCTAGCTTCGTGACTGCTCTTGCCCCTTGGAGGATCCCAAAGGCAGTGTTCATGAATGGAACGGGTTAACGAATCTTGGCCATTATGTGATTCAACCTTCTGCAAGCAATGCATGACCGTAGGCTCCTGTCCTTTCTCTGTACAAAGAAGAAACCCGCACCGGCAAGTGAGACGGAGGGCCCAATGAATCCCATGGCAAGAGCCTCCTTTATGAACTCCTCCATTATGCTTCTCGCTGGGTCTGAGAGCGCGTACAATCAACCCCACAGAGGGCAAGTACCAGGTAGCAGGTCTGTAGCACAGACAAAGGGTCAGTGCAGTGGAGGAGTCGAGACCATTCCTTTGTTGAAGACCTCTTCCAAATCCTTGTAGACGGAAGGGATTTTATCAGTTTGAACGTAGTAATCTCTTCTGAACCTCTCTTCAAGGACGTCTCCTGAGGCTTCTTAGGTGGGAGGGGTGATTTGACAGACCTCAGAGTCTCTTCCATAGGTTCACCAGACTCTTTCCTTGAAACAGTGGCCCAGAGTCCAAATTCTCATCTATATCCTCAGATGACAGTAATGTGGCCCCTTGTGCCCCCGGGACAGGCTCCAAGGGTCTGCATTTAGGAGTCTATTCTTTAGTTGGGACCAGGCAGCCGGATCACTTACACTTAGCTGCTAGAGTTCCAGACTGCTTGGGCACCTCCTTGGTTTGCTCCTGATCTACAGATCCCCTCTCTCTAGTTCCAGCATGCCCTTGACTAGACAGTTCTGGGATGTGCACAGTCCTGTTAGCTGGAGCCAGCTTGTCTGTCCTTACGGGTGGGACTGGGTCTCAAGAAGGCTTCAGGCTGCCACAAATAGGTCGTTGGTCTCAGATTAGTCTGGGAGTTGGAACACCATGCTGAAAACATACCCTCTTAATAACTGGACCAAGCAATGATCCTTCCTTCCTTCCAGTTCTGCTGGGACAGCCAAGGGTGCCCGAGGACCAGGGAAAAGAGAAGCGAATTGATGATATAGAAACTGATGTCCTCAATGTGATCCTCAATCTTCATTGCAAACCCAACGTCTGTCGCTGGATCTGCCCAGACTTTAGCGGATGGACGCAGCGGACAGTTGCTGGCATGGGCTGGCTCAACTCCTGCAGTGGTATGTTGAGCCAATAGGCAGTTTCCAAGTCCAGGAAATTGTCAGCTGCCCCAGAGACTACAAGAGCATTTACCTCTCTTCAGTTCTTATCTCAGGAGGTCTCTGCCTTCGGTGTGACACCAGAATCCATGGGATTGGGAGTAGTAGCTGTTACCATCATAGTCCTCCCGACACTGGATGGTGTTAGCAGTTTCCCGACAACTGCAGCTTCGGACTTTTGGCCCACGGGTGAACTACTTTCTCGCAATAATAGCAGTAACCTCGACTCTGACCCTTGGTCCTTTCATCGGCGGAGAGCCTAGTGCAGCCGATTTACACGGGCTCGACAGGATCCTGAACAGGAGTCATTGTCTGAAGTCGGGAAGTGGAACTGTGATGGGTTGTGGCTGGGCTCGAGCTAGCCTTCTTCAACCTCTTGAAGTAGTCCACTTGTGTTCTGACAGACAATTATCAAGGTAGATGGATTGATTGATGAGAACCTCTAAGTCCTCTGCTGGCTGTCCCAAGGCAAGGCATCCTTCAGTTCGTCTTGGAGCCTGTGGCACTATAGAGTGGTCAAGGCCTCCCTGTTCCAGCCTCTTGGGCCAAAGTTTGAAACTCGATAGCGTATCGAGCACTCGATTGCACTTTCATCAGACGGTCCAAGTCTTGGCTTGCTCCAGTGGGATGATGGAACATCTTCCTCATGGCGGCCACGGATTCCTCCAAATCTGAGCAAATCTCTGACCTGCGATCCCAATGCACAATGGCCCAGGCCAGGGCTCTTCCAGTCGGAAGGGAGATAATGAAAGCTACCTTTCTGCGCTCTGAAGGGAACCAGGACAGCTGGAGTCCGAACACCAATGAGAATTGAGTGAGGAAGCCATGGCAAGAACCCAGTTACCGTTGAATCTCTCCGGGGTCAGGTGGTGTGCTGGTTCCACAGAGCAACCGACAGCCTCACCCTGAGCAATTCTGGCTGCCCCCTTGCGAAAGTTGGCCCACGGGCACTTGATGATCGCATATCTCCAGGCTCTGTCTCGAAAACCTCTTGCTGTGGCTGGCCACAGTTGACGAGAGACTCTGATACCCCACTGAGTCCACATCTGGCTCAATCGTATCATGACGAGAGACCTAGGCGAGAATGGCTGGACCCAAGTGCTGGAGTTTCTGAGGCTAGAATCAAGGCACAACGTGAGATTGAAATGAGAACAGAATACTGAACTCCAGGCTATGTTAAATTACAAACAGAATCAAAGTTCAAAGTTCATAGTAAATTTATTATCAAAGCACGTATATGTCACCATATACAACCCTGAGATTCATTTTCTTGTGGGCATTCACAGTAAATACACAAAACACAATAGAATCAGTGAAAGGTGAAAGAATCCGCCCCGGCAACCCCCGATACAACAGACAACAACCAATCTGCAAAAGACAACAAACTGCAAATGCAAAACGAGAAAAAAAACAAAATAATAATAAATAAATAAGCAATAAATGTCAATGAAATAAGTTACAGAGTCCTTGAAAGTGAGTCTAGAGATCGTGAGAACCATTCAGCGATGGAGTGAATCAAGTTGAGTGAAGTGATCAAGAGTCTGATGGTTGTGGGTAATAACTGCTACCGAACCTGGTGGTGTGAGAGCTGAGGCTCCTTTACCTTCTTCCTGATGGCAGCAACGAGAAGAGAGCATGGCCTGGACAGTGGGGGATTTTTGATGATGGATGCAGCTCCCCTGCGATGGTGCTGCACGTAGATGTAATCTATGGTGGAGAGGGCTTTACTCATGAAGGACAGAGCTGTAGTTATTACTTTTTGTAGGATTTTCCATTCAAGGGCATTGGTGTTTCCATACCAGGCCATGATGTAACCGGTCAATATACTCTCCGCCACACATCGATAGAAGTTTGTCGAAGTTTTAGATGGCATGCCGAATCTTCACAGATTTGTAACAAGTAGAGGCGATGCCATGCTTTCTTTGTTGTATAAAAAGTGGGGAGGGGGAAGAGATGAGGCAGGAGCTGGCATGTGATAGGGAGGATGGAATTCGGAGGCGGGGGGGAATGGGAATAGCATCAGACAGGTGGAAGTGGCAAAAGGTCGAAGATGATGGAATCTGATAGGAAGGTGGAGGATGGGTGACCGGTGGGAAAGGCAGACATGTATAGTGGGGAACAGCTGGCAGAGAAGTAGTGCCATGGGCAGGCAATGGCATGGGTGCAGACACACCCAGCCCTGAGAAACCAGGAAAAGTCATTTGATTCCAAACAGTTGGCTTGTTGATCATTACAGAATGTCTCCCTGGTGCTTCCCACTCCCACCCCTTTCCCTTCCCCTTTTCTCAACCATAACTGCCCTCTCCCTGCCCCCTTCCCTCTCAGTCCACAATAGAGAACCATATCAGAATCAGGTTTATCATCACCCACATATGTCATGATATTTTTGCAGCAGTACAGCGCAAGACATAAAACTGCTACAGTACTATGCAAAAGCCTCAGGTACCCCAGTGTGTGTGTGTGTGTGTGTGTGTGTGTGTGTGTCTGCCTATAATTTCTGCACAGTACTATAGAAAGAAGAAGATTAATGAGGAGAAATATAGGTCCTTTATGGTCAGAAATGTTGAATTGATAATTGGGTGCTCAATGAAATGAAAATGGGTTAAAACATTCTGGGCCAGCTCTGTGTTCTGGATCTGGCTTCATTAGTTTGCAAACCAGCCCGTGTATTAGTATTTCATATTAGCAAAGTTTTTTTCTGCACTAGTAGAATTTGACATACCAAATAAAAACTCGCTCTTACAGAATTTGTAAAAAAAAAAAGTACAAAACGTATGCAGGGAACTGAATGAATTTAAAGCGGGAGGATTTGATTTGCAAACTGACAGCGTAATTATCTTTCATTAATACGGTTCACAACTGTGAAATGGCAAGCCTAGCATTTATTTATATGTTTCGTGAAGCTGGCTGCGAAGTGCTATGGTCTGGTATTTTCTATGAAGCTGACATTTCAACTGCACTTCCTCTTTCAAAAAAGAACATAAATAACTTCCTAGAAGAGAACCAGCGAATTGGGGGGGGGGGGGGAAAGGGGTAACACATCGATAGCACTGAAAATGGATGAACTGCCAAGGACTGATAATCTGCACCCTAGAGCAGTCAAAAAAGTATCCATGGAAATCATTGATCAACTGGTTGTCATCTTATAAAAAATTGTTAAATATGGAATAGTTAACCACAAATTCGAGGGTGCCAAATATAACCTGCTAAATCAGATTAAGAGAAAAACGAACTACAGTCCATCTAGCTCTTTTGTCATGAGTAGGGAAAATTACAAAGGGTGTGATTACTGGACACTCTGAAATTTTCAACAGATTACAGAAAAACATGTACACAAAAAGACGATATAAATGTTTCTGCAGCTGCTGGAAATCTTGAGAAGTACACACACACACACACACACACACACACACATACACACACACACACACACACACACACACACACACAAAGCTCACAGCAAGTCAGGCCTCATCCATGGAGGGGAATAAACAGTTGACATTTCAAACCGAGGTCCTCATTAGGTCCCTTTCAGGACAGTCCTGATGAAGGATCTCAGCCTGAAACATCGACTGTTTATCCCCCTCCATAGATCCTGCCTGCTTGCTGATTTTCTTCATGCATTCTGTGCGGTACCTAAAGGGAAATCATATTAAATAAACTTAACTGAGATTTTTTGAAGGACTACTTGCTAAAATAGTTAAAGGAGAACCAATGAATGCGGCGTGTTTGGATTTTCAGAAAACCTTTAATAACATACCTCACGTACAAAATGAATCCTGTTCGACTGGTGCCAGTGCACTGTACTGATTGATTAACAGGCAGTAAATGAAGAGTAGGAATAAACGCACTTCCTCGGGCTGGGGTAGTTGAGATAGGTTGTGTCTGTGCCTGATGGGGTTCTGCAGGGATCAGTGCTTAATCCCCAGCTGTGCACAATTTCCGTCAATGATCTGAATGTGGCAACACTGTGCAATATTTCTAAATTTACTTATGACAGGAAAATGGGTGGGATTGTGAGATCCAAAGAAGAGACAAAAAAACTCCCAGGCAATTTTGACAAGTTTGTTTCATTACATAATGGCGCACTCGATAGAGATGCTGCCTCACACCACCAGTGACCCGGCTCCAGTCCCGAGCTCAGGTACAGATCAGGAGGTTTACTGTCCTCTGCACTGAACTGAAGCTGAGGCCCAAGACTAATGGCCTACTGGACTGGCTGCAGTGTTGACTGGCTTCGCAGCCGTGGACTCGTTTTCGTGAACTTCAGTTATTTGCCTGCTTTTGTTTGTACGATTTGTTTTTATTTTCTGCTTATTGGTGTGTTTCACGGGTTTTCTTTTTTAACGGGTCCTATTGGGTTTCTTTGTTTTGGGACTGCCTGTAAGGAGACGAATCTCGAGGTTGAATAGAGTGTACATACTTAGATAATAAATGTACTTTAAACTTTGCTCTCTGTGTGGAGTTTGCATGCTCTCCATGTGATACCTCCAGATTCCTTCCAGATCCCAACAGACATGCAGATTGGTGGTTCAACTGGCCACCATGAAGGTGATTGGTTGAATACCTCTCTGGGATTCTATGACTCTTTAGAGACTGGACAAATGAGCAGTGGATGCAGTGCAAGGTGGATAAAAGTGAAGTTATCCACCTCAATGGGAAAAGCAGGAAGATGGAGAATTACTGAATTCATAATGGATTGGAAAATGACATACGGCACTAAAATATTGGGTGTCCTTGGTGTGAACATGCAGATGCAACAGGTAGTGAGGAAGGAAATGATAAATTGGCCTTGGGTTTGAGTACAGGAACCAGGATGTCATGCTGCAGGTATACAAAGTCTTGGTGAGGTCACATCTGGGGTATTGTGGATCAAGACCACTTATCGTGCCACCCCACACCCACCCTTTGGAAAGGCGATCACCTGGCTGTACTTCTATTCCTGAGTATAGGCAGAGACTGAAGACTGTAGCACCAGGAGTGAGGACCAGGAAGGTATGGACAAGCAAGCTGCTTTGAGACAGTGAACTGGACTGTATTCAGGGATTCATCTTCGAGTCTGAATGGGTACACCACTGCTGTCACTGACTTCATTAAAAATTGTGTGGATGAGCATGGGCCTATGAGAACTAACTGTACATACCCAGATCAAAAGCCGTGGGTGGACCAGGAGGTTCATATTCTGCTGAGGGCTAGCTCCGTGGCATTCAGGTCTGGCAACCCAGATCTGGACAATAAAACTGGGTAAAACTTGCAGAGGGCTACCTCAAGAGCAAAGGTACAACTCCTTATGAAGATGGAGGCGGAATCGGGGGCACATCAACTCTGACAAGGTTTGCAGGCCATTACTTCCCACAAAGTGAAACCCAACATCATGAAGGGCTGTGATGCCTCACTCCCAGATGAGCTCAACACCTTTTATGCTCTATTTGAAAGGGAGAATAAAACTACGGCTATGAGGACCCCTGCAGCAACCGGTGACCCTGTGATCTCTATCTCGGAAGCCGATGTCAGGTTGTCTTTTAAGAGGGTGAACCCTCACAAGACGACAGGCCCTAGTGGAGTACCTGGTGAAGCTCTGAAGACCTGTACCAACCAACTGGCTGGGGTATTCAAAGATATTTTTAATCTCTCATTGCTACAGTCAGAATTTCCCACCTGCTTCAAAAGGACACAATGCCCAATAAGAGCAGAGTGAGCTGCCTTAACGACTATCCTGCAGAAAAACTCACAACTATGGTGATGAAATGCTTTGAGAGGTTGCTATGGCTAGAATTAACTCCTGCCTCAGCAAGGACCTGGACCCACTACAATCTGCCTATGGCCACAATCGGCCTACGTGGATGTGATCTCATTGACTCTTCATGCGGCCCTTGACAATACAATTACCTATGTCAGATTGCTGTTTATTAACTACAGCTCTGATTGAAAAGCTCCAGAACCTAGGCCTCTGTACCTCCCTCTGCAACTAGATGCTAGACTTCCTAACTGGGAGACTACAATCTGAAGATTGGAAATAACATCTCCTCCTCACTGACGGTCAACACTGGTGCACCTCAGGGATGTGTGCTTAGCCCACTGCTCTACTCTCTCTCCACCCATGACTGTGTGGCCACACACAGTTCAAATGCCATCTATAAATCTGCTGCTGACACAACCACAGTTGGCAGAATTTCAGATGGTGAGAAGAGGGCATACAGGAGCGAGATTTATCAGCTGGTTGAGTAATGTCGCAGCAACTCAATGTCAGTAAGACCAAAGAACTGATTGTGAGCTTCAAAAAGGGTAAAAAGAGGAACAACATACCAATCATTATTGAGGGATCAGAAATGAAAAGGGTGAGCAACTTCAAGTTCCTGGCATCCGTATTTCTGAAGATCTTTTTTGGACCCACCATATCAATGCAACTACAAAGAAGACACAACACTGGCTATATTTCACTAGGAGTTTGAGAAGACTTGATATATAACCAAAGACACTCACAAATGTCTTCAGATGTACCATGGAGAGCATTTTAGCTGTCTGCATCACCATCTGGTGTGGGGCTGGGGGTGTGGGGTTGCTACTGCACAGGACTGAGCTAAGTTGTGAACTCAGTCAGCTCCATCATGGGCGCTGGCCTCCATAGTATCCAGGACATCTCCAAGGGGTGATGCCTCAAAAAGACAGCATCCATCATTAAGGACCCCCAGCACCTAGGCCATGCCTTGATTCCTTGTTCTCATTGCTATCATCAGGAAGGAGGTAGAAAGGTCTGAATGCACGCACTCAACGATTCAGGAAGATCTTCTTCCTCTCTGCCATCCAATTTCTGAATGGACATTGACCCCATGACCACGACCTCACTACTTATTTATTTACATTTTTGCACTGCATATTTAAGTTCACTATTTAATATATAAAAATACTGTACTTACTGTGATTGATTGATTTACTTTTTTCTATATTTACCATGTTTTGTATTGTACTGCTGCTGCAAAGATAAAACATTTCACGACATATGCTGGTGATATTAAACCTGATTTTGATTACCCATGATGGGATATATTTTTCATACAATACCACAACACTATACGGCTTAGGAGCAGAATTAAGCCATCATCAAGTCTGCTCTGCATTCGATGATGGCTAATTTATTTTCCCTATCAATCTTATTCTCCTGTCTTATCCCCATAAACTTTGATGCCTTTGCTAAGCAGGTACCTATCAGCCCTCACTTTACATATGCCCAATGTCATGGCCTTCATAGCCATCTGTAGTAACAAATTGACACCTGGGGATGCAGTATTGAGATAACATGGTATAAAATGGTGCAAAAGATTAAAAGCACTGAAGCCCCACTCCTGATCCCTTTCTCCCTTTCAAATGTAAAGAGATGGTACATTATTAAGGGCCAAGTTCATAGCTCCTTTAACTGAAGCCTTCTCATCTTAAGTACATGCCTGGGACTGTTTTCATCAACCTCCTCTGTACTCTCTCGAATACCAGCACATCACTTCTTAGACAAAGGATTCAAAACTGCTCACCATACTCCAGGTGCGGTCTGACCAATGGCTTATACAACCTCAGCATTGCATCCTTGCTTTTGTATTGTATTCCTCTCAAAATGAATGCTAACATTGCATTTACCTTCCTTACCAGTGACTCAAGTTGCAAGGTAACCTTTAGGGAATCCTACACAAAGGCTTCTAAGACCCTTTGCACCTCTGCTTTTTAAATTTTCTCCCCATGTAGAGGATAGTCTACTCCTTTATTCCTTCTGTCAAGGTGCATGACCACGCACTTCCCTACACTATATTCCATGTGCCACTACTCTGCCCATTCTCCCAATCGGCCCAAGTCCTTCTGCAGACTCTCTACTTCCTCAGCACTACCTGCTGACAAAGCCATCAATTCTGTCATCTAAAAGAGTGGTCCCCAGCCTCCGGGCCGCGAAGCACGCGGGGTGCTGCGGTAGCCAGAGCGCACCCAGCATATCTTTAAGAAAAAAGCCGAAATAAACAAGCTAATTAATTAGGTGCCGCCCGGAAGCCAGCCTTCATTAGAGGAACTGAGGTGGAGAGGGTCAATAACTTTAAATTCATCGGCATTAAGGATCGACGTTTCTCTCTCTGAAAAGTGTCAGAGGATCTGTCCTGGGACCAGCACGTAACTGTCATTACAAAGAAAGCACGGCAACGCCTAGACTTTATTAGAAGTTTGTGTAGATTCAACATGTCACCTCGATCCTGACAGCCCTGTCTGGGCTGGCGTTTAAATTGACCAAACAATGGAACAGCTAAAGGCTCCAGCGCCCTGGAAAGAGGAGTGAACATCACGTAGAGCAAATGAAATCAGCAATCGCCTCTGATCTGGGCCGACATTTACTTGCTGGGCGGTACCTAATTCATTAGCTTGTTTATTTCAGCTTTTTTTCTTAAAGATGTGCTGGGTGCTTCCGGCTACCGCTGCACCCCTGCATGCTTTGCAGCCCGGTATCGGTCCGCGGCCCGGAGGGTGGGGACCACTGATCTGAAACATTGACGTAGTACATATAGAACACAGAACATGGAACAGCACAGGACAGGCCATTCAGCCCACAATGTTGTGCGAAACCACCTGAAAAGCAAATGAAAAACACCAAAACACTAATCCCTCCTATCAACACCATTCCATATCCCTCCACCTGCCCTACATCTATGTTCCCATCAAAATGTCTCTTAAAGCCTCTAATGTATTTGCCTCCATACCGAATCAGGCAGCACATTCCGGGCGTTCAATGACTCTCTCAGTAAAGACCTACCCCTCACATCTGCCTTCAACCTAACCTCTCTCACCTTCAATGCATGCCGTCTGGTATTAGACTTTTCTTTCCTGGGAAACAGATACTCTCTGTCCACTCTGTCTATGCCTCTCGTAATCTTATAAACGGCGATCAGCATCAGGTTTAATATCACCGGCATATGTTGTGAAATTTGTTATCTTTGCGGCAGCTGTACAATGCAATACATGATAAATATAGAAAAAAATAAATTGGTCGATTACGGTAAGCATATATATGTATTTTAAATTGTTAAATTTAAACTAACGCAAAAACAGAAATTTAAAAAACGTGAGGTAGTGTTCATGGGTTCAATGTCCATTTACGAATTGGATAGCAGAGGGGTAGAAGCTGTTCCTGAATTGCTAAGTGTGTGCCTTCAGGCTGTGTATCTCCTTCCTGGTGGTAACAATGTGAAGAAGGCATGAACTGGGTAATGGGGAACCTTAATAATGGACGTTGCCTTTCCGAGGCACCACTCCTTGAAGATGATTTGGATACTATGGAGGCTAGTACCCATGATGGAGCTGACTAATTTTACAACTTTCTGTAGCTTCTTTTGAACCTGTGCAGTACCTACCCCGCCCCCCCATTCCAGACAGTGATGCACCCTGTTTTAGGTGACAAACCAAATTTCTTCAAACTCCGAATGAAATATAGCTGTCGTCTTGCCTTCTTTATAGCTGCATCAATACGTTGGGATCAGGTTAGATCCTCAGAGATATTGACACCCAGGAACTTGAAATTGCTCCCTCTTTCTACTTCTGATCCCTCTATGAAGATTGGTTCATGGCCTCTCGTCTTACCCTTCCTGACGTCCACAATCAGCTCTTTTGTCTTACTGACTTGTGTGCAAGGGTGTTGCTGCGACCCCACTCAGCTAGCTGGTTTACCTCACTCCAGTACGCCCTCTTGTCTCCACCTGAGATTCTGCCAACAATGGTTGTATCATCAGCAAATTTATAGATGGTATTTGAGCTATGCCTAGCCACACAGTCATGGGTATAGAGAGAGTAGAGCGGTGGGCTAAGCACACATCCCTGTGGAGCACGTGTTAATTGTCAGTGAGGTGGAGATGTAATTACCAATCCTTACAGATTGTGGTCTTCAGGTTAGGAAGTTCAGAATCCAATTACAGAGAGGGGTACAGAGGCCCAGGTTCTGTAGCTTTTCGATCAGGACTGAAGGAATGATGATGTTAAATGCTGAGCTATAGTCGATGAACAGCATCCTGACATAGGTGTCTGTATCGTCCAGGTGATCTAAGGCCACATGAAATGCCATTGAGATTGCACCTGCCGTAGACCTATTTGGTAGTAGGGAAATTGCAGTGGATCCAGGTCCTTCCTGAGGCAAGTGTTGATTCTGGCCATGACACAGTTCTCAAAGCATTTGATCACCGTAGATGTGAGATTTACTGGACGATAGTCATTAAGGCAGCTCACACTACTCTTCTTGGACACTAGAAATAATAGTGCCCTTTTGAAACAGGTGGGAACTTACGTCACTAGCAATGAGAGATTGATATGTCTTTGAACACACCCGCCAGTTGGTTGGCACAAGTTTTCAAAGCCTTACCAGATACTTCATCAGGGTCTGCCACCTTGTGAGGGTTCACCCTCCTGAAAGACAGACCGACATTGGCGTCTGAGACAGAGGTCACAGGGTCACCGGGTGCAGCAGGGATCCTTGTACCTGTTGTTTTATTCTCTTTCAAAATGGGCATAAAAGGCCTTGAGCCCGTCTGGTAGTGAATCATTGCTGCCATTCGCAATGTTGGGTTTGGCTGTGTAGAAAGTAATGTCCTGCAAGCCCTGCCAAAGTTGACATGCATCCGATGTCACCTCCAACCTGCCTCGGAATTATTTCTTAGCTCTTGAAATAGTCCTCCACAAGTCATACCTGGTTTTCTAGTACAGGCCTGGGTCGCCAGACTTAAACATCACAGATCTAGCCCTCAGCAGATGATGAACCCCCTGATTCATCCACAGCTTTTGTTTTGGAAATGTACAGCAAGTTCTCGTGGGTATACACTCATCCACAGAGGTTTTAATGCAGTCAGTATCGACTGAGGCATACTCATCCAGACTCCAAGATGAACACTTGAATACAGTCCAGTCCTTATTCAAAGCAGTCCTGTAATTGCTCCTGTGCTTCCCTTGTCCACACCTTCTTGGTCCTTACCACTAGCGCTGTAGTCTTCAGACTCTGCCTATACTCAGGGAGTAGAAGTACAGATCAGATCTCTCAGCCTCGGGTGCTCCAGAGAAAACAACCCAAGTTTATCCAGCCTCTTGTGATAGCACATGACCTCTAAACCAGGTAGCATCCTGGTAAACCTCTTCTCCACTCTCTCCCAAGCCCCACATCCTTCGTATAGTGGGGCAACCAGAACTGTGCACAGTACTCTAGGTGTGGCCTAACCAGAGTTCTATATTCTTGCAACAGAACCTCTTGACTTTTGAATTCAATGCATCAACTAATAAAAGCAAATATTCCATAACCCTTCTTAACCACCTTATTGATCTGTGGAGCTATGAACTTGGACCCCAAGATCTCTCTGCACAGCAACACTGTTAAGGATCTTGCCCTACCATTCTCCTCTATACCTCCTTGCATTTGCCCTACCAAGGTGCCACAGCTCACATTTATCTGGGTTAAACTTCATCTGTCATTTCTCTGCCCATATCTGCAACTGATCTATATCACGCTGTACTCTTTGCCAGTCTTCCGCACTATCCACAACTCCACCAGTCTTGGTATCATTTACAAATTTACTAATCCACCTATCTACATTTTCATCCAGGTCACTTATATACATCACAAACAGCAAAGGTCCCAGCACAGATCCCTGTGGAACTCCACTAATTACAGACTTCAGCTCAAATAAGTCCCTTTAACCAATATCTTCTGTCTTCTATGTGCGAGCCAGTTCTGAACCAAACAGCCAATTCACCACTGATCCCATGCATCTTAATCTTGTGGATTAGCCTCCTGTGAGGGACTTGGTCAAACTCCTCACTAAAATCCATGTAAGCAACATCCACTGCCCTACCCTCATCAATCTTTCTCATCATCTTGTCAGAAAACTCAATCAAATTGGTAAAAACGACCTACCACGCACAAACCCATGCTAACTCTTCCTAAGCAGGCCATGGGTTTCCAAATGCTCCTAAATCCTATCCCTAAGAATTTTCTCTAGCAATTACCCTACAAATGACATAAGACTCGTCTGTCTATAGTTCCCAGGATTTTCCTTTTCTCCCTTCTTAAATAGAGGTACAACATTAGCCAGTCACCAGTCCTCCGGGACCTCACCTGTGGCTATAGAAGACAAAAGATACTGGTTAAGGGCCCAGAAATCTCTCCACTTGCCTCCTTTAATTACCTGGGGTAAATCCCATCAGGTGTTAGGGACTTATCCACCTTAATACTCATTAGGAGGCCCAACACTTTTCTCTTCCTTGACCTCTGAATGCCCTAAAGTATTCATACTCTCAGCACTGATCTCCTGGTCCTCCATATCCTTTTTCTTGGTAAATATTGAAGCAAAGTACTCATTAAGTGACTCACTCGCATTCTCTGCATCAAAGCAAATGTTCCCCTTCCCTTTATCCTTGGGCAGTGCACCCTCGCCCTAGTTGTCCTCTTGCTCTTGGTGTATGTACAGAATGCCTTGGGTGTCACCTTGATCCTATTTGCCAAGGACTTGCATGGCCTTCCTGGCTTTCCTAATTCCATTCTTTAGTTCATCTCTGGTTTTTTTTATACTCCTCATGTACCTTGTTTGATCCTAACTTCTGTAGATTTACATGTTTTTCATGTTTGACTAAATTCATCACTCTTCTGGACATCCAATGTTCTATTATCTTTCCTGCCCCATCTTTCCTTCTAACAGGAAGGTATCTTTCCTGTACTCTGTTCAATTAATATTTAAATATGTCTGATGCGGACTAACCAGAGAAAAGATGTTCCCAATTAACTCTTTATAGTTCCTGCCTAATGCTCTTTTAGAACCATAGAACCATAGAAACTACAGCACAGAAACAGGCCCTTTGGCCCTTCTTGGCTGTGCCGAACCATTTTCTGCCTAGTCCCACTGACCTGCACACGGACCATATCCCTCCATACACCTCCCATCCATGTATCTGTCCAATTTATTCTTAAATGTTAAAAAAGAACCCACATTTACCACCTCGTCTGGCAGCTCATTCCATACTCCCACCACTCTCTGTATGAAGAAGCAGCCCCTAATGTTCCCTTTAAACTTTTCCCCCCTCACCCTTAACCCATGTCCTCTGGTTTTTTTCTCCCCTTGCCTCAGTGGAAAAAGCCTGCTTGCATTCACTCTATCTATACCCATCATAATTTTATATACCTCTATCAAATCTCCCCTCATTCTTCTACGCTCCAGGGAATAAAGTCCTAACCTATTCAACCTTTCTCTGTAACTGAGTTTCTCAAGTCCCGGCAACATCCTTGTAAACCTTCTCTGCACTCTTTCAACCTTATTTATATCCTTCCTGTAATTTGGTGACCAAAACTGAACACAATACTCCAGATTCGGCCTCACCAATGCCTTATACAACCTCATCATAACATTCCAGCTCTTATACTCAATACTTTGATTAATAAAGGCCAATGTACCAAAAGCTTTCTTTACGACCCTAACTACCTGTGACGACACTTTTAGGGAATTTTGTATCTGTATTCCCAGATCCCTCTGTTCCACTGCGCTCCTCAGTGCCTTACCATTAACCCTATATGTTCTACGTTGGTTTGTCCTTCCAACGTGCAATACCTCACACTTGTCAGTATTAAACTCCATCTGCCATTTTTCAGCCCATTTTTCCAGCTGGTCCAAGTCCCTCTGCAGGCTCTGAAAACCTTCCTCACTGCCTACTACACCTCCAATCTTTGTATCATCAGCAAATTTGCTGATCCAATTTACCACATTATCATCCAGATCATTGATATAGATGACAAATAACAATGGACCCAGCACTGATCCCTGTGGCACACCACTAGTCACAGGCCTCCACTCAGAGAAGCAATTCTCTACCACCACTCTCAGGCTTCTTCCATCGAGCCAATGTCTAATCCAATTTACCACCTCTCCATGTATACCTAGCGACTGAATTTTCCTAACTAACCTCCTATGCGGGACCTTGTCAAAGGCCTTACTGAAGTCCACGTAGACAATATTCACTGCCTTCCCTTCATCCAATTTCCAGGTAACCTCCTCAAAAAACTCCAAAAGATTGGTCAAACATGACCTACCACGTACAAAGCCATGTTGACTCTCCCTAATAAGCCCCTGTCTATCCAAATGTTTGTAGATTCTGTCTCTTAGTACTCCCTCCAATAACTTACCTACTACTGACGTTAAACTCACCGGCCTATAATTTCCCGGATTACTTTTCGATCCTTTTTTAAACAACGGAACAACATGAGCCACTCTCCAATCCTCCGGCACTTCACCCGTAGACAGCGACATTTTAAATATTTCTGCCAGGGCCCCCGCAATTTCAACACTAGTCTCCTTCAAGGGCCGAGGGAACACTCTGTCAGGTCCCGGGGATTTATCCACTTTAATTTTCCTCAAGACAGCAAGCACCTCCTCCTTTTCAATCTGTACAGTTTCCATGGTCTCACTACTGGATTCCCTCAATTCCATAGATTTCATGCCAGCTTCCTTAGTAAATACAGACGCAAAAAACCTACTTAAGATCTCCTCCATTTCCTTTGGTTCCGCACAAAGCCGACCACTCTGATCTTCAAGAGGACCAATTTTATCCCTTACAATCCTTTTGCTCTTAATATACTTGTAAAAGCTCTTTGGATTATCCTTCACTTTGACTGCCAAGGCAACCTCATGTCTTCTTTTAGCCCTCCTGATTTCTTTCTTAAGTATTTTCTTGCACTTCTTATACTCCTCAAGCACCTGATTTACCCCCTGTTTCCTATACATTTCATACAACTCCCTCTTCTTCTTTATCAGAGTTGCAATATCCCTTGAGAACCAAGGTTCCTTATTCTTATTCAATTTGCCTTTAATCCTGACAGGAACATACAAACTCTGCACTTCAAAATTTCCCCTTTGAAGGCTTCCCACCTACCAATCACATCTTTGCCAGAGAACAACCTGTCCCAATCCACACTTTTACCCTACTCCAATTTAAAACTCTTCTGCAAGGACCATACCTCCCTTTTCTATAACTATCCTGTAAGTTAAGGAGGTGTAGTTAATGTTTCCTAGCTGTTCATGCACTGAAAGGCAGGTCACCTGGCTAGGCTCATCACCCAACACCAGGTCCAGTACAGCCCCTCCTCTCGTTGGACCATCCACATATTGATTTAAGAAACTTTCCTGGATACACTTAACAAACTCTGCTCTATCTAAACCCACATACCGTGAAAAGAAGAGGTTTCAATACCAACCCTTGCAGAACATCACTAGTCACTAGCAGCCAACAAGAAAGGGCCCCCTTCAGTCCCACACTTTGCATTCTGCCAGTCAGCTAATCTTCTATCCATGCTCGTATATTTTCTGTTAAATGATGGGCTCTTATCTTGTTAAGCAGCCTCATATGCACACTTTGTCAAAGGCCTTCTGAAAATCCATGTAAACAACATCCACTGACTCTTGTTTGTCTATCCTGTCTGTTATTTCCTCAAAGAGTTCCAGGAGATTTGTCAGAAATTACCTTCCCTGAAAGAACCATGCTAATTTTGCCTTCAAGTACCATGGGGTATGCACTTTAGGTGAGAGAAGTTAAGTTCAAGTGGAGATCTGAGGGGCAAGTTTTTTTTTTTTTTTTTTTTTTTTTTTTTTTTTTACGCAGAGCGGTGGGTGCCTGGAATGCGCTGTCTGGGGTGGCAGTAGTGGCAGGTACCTTAGGGACGTTTAAGAGGCACGTCATAAATGTGAGGGGAATGGAAGGATATGGACACTGTGTAGTCAGAAGGGATTAGATTAGTTGGCCATTTGTAACTAATTTAATTGGTTCAGCACAACATTGTAGGCCAAAGGGCCTGTTTCTGTCCTGTTCAAAAACAGTTCTCTGTGTTCTCTATGTTTCCCTACATGGAATGGACTGAAACAACTCTCCTAATCAAATCTGAGAACAGCCATGACCCCACTAATTCTACCATCTAGAGGAACAAGTGTGGGAGGTCAAGAAGAACACCATCACCTTGCAGGTCCTCCCTTCGATTCGCACTCCATCCTGAATTGGAAATGTCACACCATTCATTCATCAGTCCCTGGGAGAACCTTCACCCGAAAGCCTGCAGTAGTTCAAGGAGACAGCTAACCAACAACTTCCCAAGGGCAGTTAGCATATGCAGTGACACCCTCGTTTCAAAGTTTAAACGCGGAGGTTTGTGGACAGCCCAGTCCATCATGAGAACCAGCCACCCCTGCATCGACCCTGCCTACACTTCCTTTGTCTCAGGGAAGCAGCCAGCATAAGCAAGGACATCTCCCAGCCAGTCATTGTCTCCACTCCCTCCTCTCATTGTTCTACCTCAGTGTACTCATGTTTAAAAAAAATCTGTCTGGTTGGCAGCAAACAAAGGCACTTTACTGTATCCCGGTACATCTGTCAGTGATGAACTAATGATGAATTACCAGTTACAAATTAGTCCACTTTCTTGGATCACTGTCCTTGGAAACCAATGCAGTAAACAGCCGCACAGCTACGGACAGTCTAACCCATTTTACAAGAGTTTGGACATCAGGTTACAGCTATACAAAAAGGGGTGCAAAAGAGATTCGCAAGGATGTCACCAGGACTGAAGAGCTCGAGTTATAAAGAGATGCCGGATAGGCTGGGATTTTTTTCTCGGGAGTGTCGGAGGTGAAGGGGTCGTCTTATACTGGTACGATATAGAAAATTAAGAGGGAGTAGATAAAGTGGATGGTCAAAGTCTTTTTCTCAGGAACTCAGTTTTTCCCAGGTTAGGGGTGTCTAAAACAAGGGACCATAGATTTAAGGTGAGAGTGAAAAAATGTAAAAGAGACCCAAGCTGAGAGGGTGGGGGGCATATGGAAGAAGTGGTAGAGGTGGGTGCAATTTACAACATATAAAGCATATTTGACCAGGACATGGATAGAGAAGACCGAGGGTGATAAGGGCCAACAGAGGGAAATGAGATTAGCTCAAACTTCTCGGCATGGTCAAGTTAGGACAAAAGGTCTGTTTCCATGTTGTGACTCTGTTTATGTTGCCTGTTAATTTATAGCCACATCCCTGTTTATTTCTTATTCTGCCTTAAACCCTTTGTCATGTGAAATTTCGGTATCAAGTCTCATTTCTCTCCAAGACAAAGGGCAACCACACTTTATTGCACACTTGTTTGGTAATGAAGCTTTTCGGGCGGTTCCAAAGTTGTGAAAGTCTCAAAAGACAAGATCAGTCAGGAGGACATTGGGAATCTATTTGGGAAGTGAGAGGTTTTATCAATTACTGACATGACATGACACAACTTTCTCACTTCATTTCAGTATTGAAAGTGAAGCTGAACAGAAATTGCTCTGGGTATCAGTTCATATTATATTTCTGGTTAGATTTAGATTATGAGGACAAACAGTCCTCTTTTATTGTCATTTAGTAATGCATGCATTAAGAAATGATACAATGTTTCTCCAGAATGATATCACAGGAACACATGACAAACCAACTTACAAACTGACAAAAACCACATAATTATAACATATAGTTACAACAGTGCAAAGCAATACTGTAATTTGTTAAGAACAGACCATGGGCACGGTAAAAGTCTCAAAGTCTCTTGAAAGTCCCATCATCTCACGCAGACGGTGAACCTCCAGCACCGCAAACTTGCCGATGCAGCATCCCGGAAGCATCCGACCACAGTCCGACTCCAAGTCTGTCTGAAAACTCCAAGCCCCCGACCAGCTCTCCGACAGCGAGCACCGAGCACCATCTCCACCGAGCGCTTCGACCCCGGCCCCGGCAACAGCCAATAGGCAAAGCTGAGGATTCGGGGCCTTCATCTCCGGAGATTCTCCATCGCACAGTAACAGCGGCAGCTGGTTATAGTTCTTTATGGAGAATGAGAATGTTCGGCCCATTCACTCTCTGCTGGCACCCAAATCAATCCCATCAATCTCACTGCCCGCCTGCTTTGCAGCAATCTATTCTCTCATAAATGACCACAAGCTACTCAGCCACTGCTGGAGGAAATCAGAGGGTCGAGCAGCATCAAAACGTTTTGATCAAAATCCTGCATCAGGGCTCAGAGTGGAGGGGGGAGATGGCCAGTGTAAAGGGGAGAGGGGGAGTGGTGAGGCAGGAGTCTGAGGTGATTGGCGGACTGAGGGTGGGTGTAAGATAATGACAGGTAGTGGCAGAAAGAGTAGGGGAGTAGGATTTAGAGATAGTATCAGGTGAATGATCAATGGAGGCAGACAAGGAAAAAGTACAAAGAAGCAGATGAATCCACTGAATTTCTTCAGCAGATTGTGTGTTGCTCCAGATTCCAGCATCTGCGGTCCTCGTGCTACCATTAATTCCACTGACCCCCACCCTTCAGACTCTCCTACCACCCACTCTCCAGGGCCAATTTACCGCGACCACTTAACCTACCAGCCCGCATGTGTTTGGGATGTGGGGAAGAAACCAGCGCAATGGGAGCATGCAAACTCCACACTGACAGCAACAGAGATCAGGATCAGCGCTGTGAGGAAGCAGCTCTACCATCTGTGCACCCAAAGGAAGCCGGCTATTTGAAAGCTGTTCTTAGAGGCACTGTAGCATAACGCCTTCCCGCGTCTGTCATTGGGGTTCTTTTCCTGCCGTTGTCTGCAGTAAGCTTGTACACGGTCCCCATGACAGCATGGGCTTCCTCCGGTTTCCTCTCAAATTCCGAACACATGCAGGCCAGTAAGGGTTAATAGACTGTGGCCATACTATATTGTCACCGGAAAAATGGCTACCCTCAGCACATCCGCGTAATGTGTTCGTTGTTGATACAGAATGATAAGTTTTACTATGTTTTGATGTATTTGTGACAAACAAAGCTAATCTTATTCTTATCTTTCAACACACAAATAGCTTGGCTTGTGTTCTGAGAAACTGTGTGCTGGAAACCTAAATTAGAAAGGAAGTCCATCTTTACATGAAAAGCTCTCTCACTGAGCAAGTATTGAGAGCACGCAGGGTTCCAGTATGGCAATGGCATTGCCAGGAGCGAGGTGGCATGTCCAGAGGCAGAGAGGAACAAACTGAAAGTGACAGGAAAGCTTAGGTGCTTGATTGTTAGTGTGACCTCTCTTTCCGTGATTGTACCTCCAGGGCCTCCGACACTGACGCAGGCAGAGAGAGGCAGGAAAACTTGGGTGCTGGATTGCTGGAATGGTCTTGGAGCGCTGAAGGTTCTTGTTCCATGATGTATGACACTCTGTGTCTGCATTTCACTGCAGAAACAATCAGCTGGAGCAACTCAGTGTGTCAAGCAGCATTGATGGTCAAAGGAACGGTCAATCTTTCCGGTCAAAACTAGGCCTCACGACCATTTTGACAACTTTCTACTTCCCAGCCCCTGCAGCCTCATCTTCACTATTTCACCAATTCCTTAAGATACTTCTTGCACTTGTTAATACTAATCTATAAATAATCAAATATTCCCCCTTTCTCAACCCTGTCTGAAAGTGAAAATGAATTCTGTAGAGTGATAAGTGAATAGAACATTAGTTTGTCTCAATGTGGAATAGCATTGAATAGCTGATGTTGGCTTGAGATATCGCAGCAAATTTATGCACTTGGTGAGGGACGGTACAGGTGGAGGCATGATCAGGTCCTGAAGACCATCGCTGAAGCCGTCAGCGCAGGAGTTGAGTGGGCGAAGCGGTCCCGACCCTCCAAGCAGACCATTGCCTTTGTCAGAGCTGGGGAGCAGCCAATACCTGCCGAAAGAACATCTGCAGGCATTCTGACCTCTGCAAGGGACTGGCAGCTGTTGGTGGACCTCGAAGGGCAGCTGAAGTTCCCCAACCATATCGCAGCCACCACCCTGCGACCAGACATTGTCCTAGTGTCTGAGTCTACTAAGCAAGTGGTACTGCTGGAGCTGACAGACCCATGGGAAGATAGCTTGGAGGAGGCCTTTGAAAGGAAGCTCTCCAAGTACGCAGGACTGGTCAGCAACTGTCAGCAGGCTGGATGGAGAGCGAGGTGTCTCCCAGTGGAGGTTGGTTGTAGGGGATTCGTAGCCCGTTCTTTAGTTAGAGCCTTCAGCATTTTGGGCATCAAGGGAGAGAGGAAGAGGAGAGCCATCCGCAATACCACCGATACGGCAAAGAGGGCCTCAAGATGGCTGTGGCTCAAAAGAGGGGAGCCATGGAGTCATAAGTAGCTAGCCATCTGGACACAAGCTGGGGTCTGATCAGCCCCGGCTGGGTCACCTGGAGGAGGTTGTATGGTTGAAAGACCCGAAACACCCGATGATTCCAGGAACATCACTGAAGATGTGTCCAGAAGCATCAATAGATGTATGTACACAGCATAGTCATTGTTCTGACTTCAGGGACATTGAGAGGCTGTGTCCTGTTTCACAGCCTCTTACACACATGTGGAAAAAATAACCCTGAGTGATGTTTCTGCTTTGTAGGAGCTTATATCGATCGGATGGCACAATGAATGGTTAATTGATTTTCCTCTTTGGTTTTCATGAATAAAATATATGTTCAAATTAAAAAGAACAAAGATAAGTTTTTAAAATGAACAGGGCTATGGGCTTCTGGGAAGTGATACTTAGCTGGTAAAATCGAAGGGAGAAAGAGTGAAGAGGACTGGGGCTTTAAAGTGGAAATGGGAAACGTATAAACAACTGTGCAAAGACAGAGAGATGAGAACAGAGATAGGAATATGGAAATGGAGATAGAGATAGTTAGAGATAGAGAGATGGAGATTGAAAGATAGAGATAGAGAGAGGGACAGAGATAAAGATGGAGATAGAGAGATAACCAGAAGTTTTTTTTAGATACATAAAGTGTGAAAGAGAGGTTAGAGTGGATTTTGAACCAATGGGAAATGATGGTGCAGAGGTAGTAATGGGGGACAAGGGAATGGTGGATGAAATTGAACAACTATTTTGCATCAGTATTCACTGTGGAAGACACTAGCAGTATGGAGGAAGTTCCAGGTGTCAGGGGTTATGAAGTGTGTGAAGTTACCATAACTAGAGAGAAGGTTCTTGGGAAACTGAAAGGCCTGAAGGTGGATAAGTCACCTGGACCAGATGGTCTACACCCCGGTTCTGAAAGAGGTGGCTGAAGAGATTGTGGAGGTATTAGTAGCGATCTTTCAGGAATCACTAGATTCTGGAATGGTTCCGGAAGACTGGAAAATTACAAATGTCACCCCACTCTTCAAGAAGGGAGAGAGGCAAAAAAAAGGAAATCATAGGCAAGTTAATCTGAACTCAGTGGCTGGGAAGATGTTGGAATCAATTCTTAAGGATGAGGTCTCAGCGTACTTGAAGGTACATGATTAATCATGGCTGTAATCAGCATGGCTTCTTCAAGGGAAAATCTTGCCTGACAAATCTGTTGAAATTCTTTGAAGAAATTACAAGCAGGATAGACAAAGGAAAATAGGTTGATGTTGTGGGCTTGGATTTTCGGAAGGCCTTTGACAAACTTCCACACCTGAGGCTGCTTAATAAGCTATGAGCCCATGGTATTACAGGAAAGAGTCGAGCATGGATAAAGCAGTGGCTGATTGGCAAGAGGCAAAGAGTGGGAATAGAGGGAGTCTTTCCTGGCTGGCTGCTGGTGACTAGTGGTGTTCCACAGGGGTCTGCGTTGGGACTGATTCTTTTTACATTATAGGTCAATGATTTGGAAATGACATGAGTTGCAAAGTTTGCAGATGATATGAAGATAGAAGGAGGGGCAGGTAGTTTCGAGGAAAGAGAGAGGCTATAGATTAGGAGTATGGGCAAAGCAGTGGCAGATGGTATACAGTGTCCCAAGGTGAATGGTCATGCGCTTTGGTAGAAGAAATGAAAGGGTTGACTGTTTTCTAAATGGAGAGATAATACAAAAACCTGAGTTGCAAAGGGATTTGGGATCCTTGTACAGGATTGTCTAAATGTTAATTTGCAGGTTGAGTCTGTTGATGAGGAAGGCAAATGCAATGTTAGCATTCATTTCAAGAGGACTAGAATAAAAAAGCAAGCATGTTGAGACTTTGTAAAACACTGGTAAGACCATAAGATATGAGCAGAAGTAGGCCATTTGGCCCATTGAGTCTGCTCTGCCATTCCAATCATGGGCTGATCCAATTCTTCCGGTCATCCCCACTCCCCTGCTTTCACCTCATACCCTTTGATGCCCTGACTAACCAAGAACCTATCTCTGCCTTAGATACACCCAATGACTTGGCCTCCACAGCAACAAATTTCACAGACCTACCACCCTCTGACTAAAGTAATTTCTCTGCATCTCAGTTCTAAAAGGACGTCCTTCAATCCTGAAGTCGTGCCCTCTTTTCCTAGAATCCTCTACCATAGGAAATAACTTTGCCATATCTAATCTGTTCAGGCCTTTTAACATTTGGAATGTTTCTATGAGATCTCTCTCATTCTCCTGAACTCCAGGAAATACAGCCCAAGAGCTGCCGGGCGTTCCTCTTAACCCTTTCATTCCTGGAGTCGTTCTCGAGAATCTTCTCTGAACCCTCTCCAATGTCAGTATATCCTTTCTAAAGTAAGGAGTTCAAAACTGCACACAATACTCCAAGTGTGGTCTCACAAGTGCCTTATAGAGCCTCAACATCACATCCCTGCTCTTATATTCTATACCTCTAGAAATGAATGCCAACATTGCATTCGCCTTCTTCACCACTGACTCAACCTGGAGGTTAACCTTTAGTGTATCCTGCACAAGGACTCCCAAGTCCCTTTGCATCTCTGTATTTTGAATTTTCTCCCCATCTAAATAATAGTCTGCCCATTTATTTCTTCCAGCAAAGTGCATGACCATACACTTTCCAACATAGTATTTCATTTGCCACTTCTTTGCCCATTCCCCTAAACTATCTAAGTCTTTCTGCAGGCTCTCTGTTTCCTCAGCACTACCTGCTCCTCCACCTATCTTTGTATCATTGGCAAATTTAGCCACAGATCCATTAATACCATAGTCCAAATCATTGACATACATTGTAAAAAGCAGTGGTCCCAACACCGACCCCTGTGGAACTCCACTGGTAACCGGCAGACAGCCAGAATAGGATCCCTTTATTCTCATTCTCTGTTTTCTGTCCACCAGCCAATGCTTCATCCACGCAAGTAACTTCCCTGTAACTCCATGGGCTCTTATCTTACTAAGCAGCCTCATGTGTGGTACCTTGTCAAAGGCCTTCTGAAAATCCAAGTACACCATGTCTACTGCATCTCTTTTGTCTACCCTGCTTGTAATTTCCTCAGAGAATTGCAGTAGGTTTGTCGGCAGGATTTTCCTTTCAGGAAACCATGCTGGCTTTGGCCTGTCTTGTCATGTGCCTCCAGGTACTCTGTAATCTCATCCCTAACAATCTATTCCAACAACTTCCCAACCGCTGATGTCAGGCCAAATGGTCTACAGTTTCCTTTCTTTTGCCTCCTACCCTTTTTAAATAGTGGAGTAACATTTGTGATTTTCCAGTCATCCGGTACAATGCCAGGATCTATTGATTCTTGAAGGATCATTGTTAATGCCTTCGCAATCTCTCCAGCTACTTCTTTCAGAACCCAAGGGTGCATTCCATCAGGTCCAGGAGATTTATCTACCCTCAGACCATTAAGCTTCCTGAGCACTTTCTCAGTCGTAATTTTCACTGTATAATCTTCACTTCCCTGACACTCTTGAATGTCCAGTGTACTGCAGATATTTTGGTGAGGCCACACTTGGAGTATTGTGTACAGTTTTGGGCCTCTTATCTTAGAAAGAATGTACTGAAACTGGAGAGGGTTCAAAAAAGGTTAACAAAAATAATTCCAGCATTAAATGGCTTGTCATATGATGGCTTTGAGCCTGTATTCACTAGAATTCAAAAGAACGAGAGGAGACCTCATTGAAACCTATTGAATGGTGAAAGACCTTGATAGAGTGGATGTGAAGAGGATGTTCCCTTTGGTAGGAGTGTCTAAGACCAGAGTACACAGCCTCAAAATAGAGGGGTATCCTTTTAAAATGGAGATGAGGAGGAATTTCATTAGCCAGACAGTGGTGAATCTGTGGAATTCTTCACCACAGGTAGCTGTGGAGGCCACCTTTATGTATATTTAAGGCAGAGGTTGACAGATTCTTGATTCGTCAGGGCATGAAGGGATACGGGGAGAAGACAGGAGATTGGGGCTGAGAGGAAAAATGGATCAGCCATGATGAAATAGCAATGCAGACTAGATGGGCCAAATGGTCTAATTATGCTCCGGTATGTTATGGTCTTAAAGACAGAGAGACAGAGACTGAAGTGAGGATAGAAATAGAGATATGGAAATTGAAGTAGGCGTAGCGAAGCAATACAGATGAGGATAAAGACAGAAATAGAAATAAAGATAGAGATATAGATAGAGTGAGAGAGATAGAGGCAGAGCTAGAGACAGAGATTGATAGAAGGATGGAGATAGAGAGAGAGGATAAAATATTGGCTTGGATACTTAGGCAGAGAGAGAGAGAGAGATTGAAAAATGAAACAAAATAGGGAGATAGATAGAGAGAGGAACAGAAACAGACATTTACTTTATACTTTATTGTCACCAAATAATTGATACTAGAACATACAATCATCACAGCGATACTTGATTCTGCGCTTCTTGCTCCCTGGAGTACAAATCGATAGTAAATATTAAAAATTTAAATTATAAATCATAAATAGAAAATAGAAAAGTGGAAGTAAGGTAGTGCAAAAAAACCGAGAGGCAGGTCGGGATATTTGGAGGGTACGGCCCAGATCCGGGTCAGGAAAGAAGCTGTTCTCAAATCTGGCCGTACGAGTCTTCAAGCTCCTGAGCCTTCTCCTGGAGCGAAGAGGGACAAAAAGTGTGTTGGCTGGGTGGGTCATGTCCTTGATTATCCTGGCAGCACTGCTCCGACAGCGTGCGGTGTAAAGTGAGACTCACAGATAGATACAAAAGAGCAAGCAAGAAAAATTTATTATGTAAAGTGGGGTGTTGGCTTCCTGGGACAAAGTGATTTATTGTGATGGTGTGTATCCACGAATTGGATAATGTAAAACTGTTTCTGGGAAATGCCAGGCGTAGGCTCTGTCTGGAATAAGCTCTAAAACTCTGCATGCCTTTGTTTGTAGTCAGTATAATTGTAGTCATCTATTTCGTGACAGAGGTCATCTGGGGTTTTGGAACGTCATTCAGTGATGGCAAGGTTAGAAACTCTCCCAATGAGCTTCAGGAGGAGATGGTCAGTTATAGGAACAATGAGCTGCAAAGACAAAAGGTTAAAGTGAGAACAACACACAAAGCACTGGAGACACTCGTGTGTCAGGCAGCATCTTTGGAGGGAAATGGACAGTCGATGTTTTGGATCAAGACCCTTCATCTGCACTGGAAAGAAAGAGGAGAGATATGGGGTATAAAATGTTGAAGGAAGGGATGGACTGTAAAGAAAGAAGGGGGAATAACACATTATACTGCAGCAGCCACGTACTTCACAATTCTTCATACTCATCAAAAGTGGCAGCCACAGATCTACAGCCTTAATAAAGTCCTCGAGATGTGTACAATTCCTGGTATTGCTCTGAACCTCTTTCTTGGTAAATGCAATGCCATTAGTTCCTCTTGCATGGCCAAACACTGACATTCAGGAAGTGTAGGTGGAGGTAGTCTGTCCATGAGGTTCCAGTGTCATAAGGGGGCATTGAGAGACGGACCTAAATGCAAGGTGCAAGACACAGACACTGAAGTACTAGGAACTGGACTGGATTAGGCTCTGGGACAGGACAGAACACAGACTAGGAGCTGGGACAGGAGCACAGACTTGGACTAGGACATTGGCTAAGAAAGCGGGACCAAGACAAGGAACTGGGAACTAGGAGTCTGGGCTTGGACTCCGAGCCAGAGACTGGACAAGGACCCAGAACCTGGGTCTTAACTCGGGCTCGGACCCCGGAACTAGGTGAGGACATGACGAGGCTTGGGTATGGACTCTGAGCCAGAGACTGGGCAAGGAGTCTGGGTCTTAACTCAGGCTTGGAATCCAGAACTAGGCGAAGACATGACGTGGCTACAGGGCTGGACGAGACTTGAATTCTTCGAGGCTTTCCTGGGCAGGAAGCAGCACAAGGACAGGACGAGATCCCGAAGCCATGGTACACAGAGCTGTGATCTTGGCAGAGACAGGAACACAGAGCTGTGGTCTTGGCAGAGACAGGAACACAGGGACATGGAACACAGAGCCAGGACCCCGCCTTGGGGCCGGGGCTCTACACAGAGTCAGGACCCCTCCTAGGGAGCAGGACGTAGGGCCGGGACTCATACACAAAACACAGAGAGACGGTTCCCAACACTAGGTCATGGCAAATGGCCGGACTAACCTGGCAAAGGTATGAACACAGAGACAGTTTCCAACACAAGGTAGCGGCAAATGGCCAGTCCTACCTAGCGAAGGCATGGACACAGAGACAGTTCCCAACACAAGGTAGTGGCGAACAGCCAGATCTACTCAGCGAAGGCATGGACACAGAGACAGTTCCCAACACAAGATAGTGGCAAATGGCCGGACCTACCTAGCGAAGGCATGGACACAGAGACAGTTCCAAACAACAATAGACAGTTCCTTATCTAGACACAGCAAGGCTCTTGCCTTGCTCCGGCAGTAGTACTTGACAGTGATACAGGCGAGGACACAGGTGAGGCTTCAGGGAAAAGCTTTAGGAGGAAGGGGAAGGGAAGGGAACAGTCCAGCCTCAGGGTAACAGCAAAGACAGCCTGGCTTACCCAACAGAGGCAAGGACAGGAAGGGACAGATCCAACTGCAGGGTAACGGTAAAGACAGCCTAACTTACCCCACAGAGGCAAGGACAGGATACTGACAAGACAAACCAGCACCTACACTTGAACCCAGGGCCACTTAAATTCCCAGCCCCAAGATGAGCATCAGGTGCCTATGATTAAGCCCAGCTGAAACAAGGGACAGCCAGAAGACCCGGAGTCCGGAGTCCACGGACATTACCGTGAACCGGAACACAGACTTCACAGACCAGACCATGACATTCAGAGGAGGATTTTTGTTTTAGTGGAGGAGAGTGATGTCAAGTTAGTTTTCATGGCTAGAGCTGGCATTCTTCTTGAAAGCATGACATATCAGCATTCCTCATTTCAGAAGAAATAACTTTATAATTCCAGACTTTAGCTGAGTTGGTGGAGCTTATGAATTGAAGACTCTCCTCTATATTTGAAGATCTTTATTAAAAGCTGCCTGGACTGAAGATCATTAGCTCTTCATATTCTTGCTTTCTCACCAAGAGTTTGAGTGTTAGATACATTTTCTTTTTGCTAAATGGATTCAAAGTGTTTTCCACCACCTGCAATTCCTTGCATTTGCAAGTGATCCTTCTATCAGGTTTCGATGGTCTTCCTGTCCATGATACCATCTTTGATCACAGGAGGTGAGGAGTTTTCCACAAGGATTTGGGCCATAAATTACCTTAATAATGCCATATGTAATGCCCATCCACAATCTGTTGGATCTCCCTCATGTTCTCAAACAACCCATTGCTAATTTCAGCTATTCTTTGGTGCCTGTGCTTTGACTTATCAGTGTGCTTATGAAGGATCAAGTTGGTTCTATCAGCACAAAAGATGTTCCTCATGCTTCGGCAAATTCCAGGTATCAATCCGAACCTGATGAAGCTTTGTAATGCAGTCTGGAAGCTCAGTGGAGAGCAGCTTTCAGAGCTTTGCACTGGCCATGAGTCATACAACATAGAAGAGTACTGTATGTAAACAAGCCTACAACATGTATCAAACATGATGCTGAATTTAAGTTAAATTCCCCCTGCTTGCACATGAATCATATCCCTGTGTTGCTTGCATTTT
This sequence comes from Mobula birostris, assembly GCF_030028105.1. NCBI lineage: Eukaryota > Metazoa > Chordata > Chondrichthyes > Myliobatiformes > Myliobatidae > Mobula > Mobula birostris. The sequence continues at coordinate 20,533,081 of NC_092387.1, read as the reverse complement.
CATGTGTCCATATACTACGCCCTTAAATGCCACTATCATATCTGCTACCATCAGCACCCATGGAAGCCCATTCCAGGCACCTGCCATTCTCTGTGTAGTACCTGCCCTGCACATCTCCTTTAATCCTTCCTCCTCTTAACAAATTAATCTCCTCAAGTACTTGACATTTCTAGTAAAAAATAGATCTGGCTACACTATTTTATAAACTTCTGTAAGGTTCCCCTCATTCTCTGATGTTCCAAAGGAAACCTCCCAACTTTATCTAAGCTCTAGCCTCTAATCCAGGTGAGCTTCTCCTGCACCTTTTCAAAGCTTTTCACATCCTTCCTGTGATAAGGTGACCAGAACTGTTGGGGCCATTGCTATCAGTTCATCAATGGAAGTGTCCTTTAACAGCCTTTGCTCTGATCCTTTATATTTCCCAGGATGCTGTAGCACCATGTGTTATTTTCCACCTGGAGTCCTTTGACGTTTCTGCATTGTATGGGAGGATCCCACCTCCCCTCCCCTCCCCACCAAAAGGGCATGATGTGTCAAGGGAGGCAAGCACCTTTCATAGATCGAGTGATGCATAGTCCCTTAGGATCCCAATGCAGTCCGAGTGCAAGCTATTGCAAGGCAGTGCTCAGGGATGGAAGCCTGGAATGTACCAACTCCCTGAGACCACTGCACCAGCTGTCCCATTTCCATTCCTGTCAGGTTCAGGTCCTGTACTGCCAGAAACTCACTCCCACTGCATAGTGCCCTCGGGACAGCTGCGATTGCTCAGCTCTGGATAGGAATAGACAGTCTAGTTCCGAGACCTACTGTCGGGACTAACGAAGGGTCGAGACCTGAAGTATTGACTGTTTGTTCCTTTCCATACACGCTGCCCGACCCGAGGAGTCTCTGCAGCATCTTGTGTGTGTTACCCTGGTTTCCAGCATCCGCAGAATCTGCTGCGTTGTGTACACTCCACCTCTTTGTGGACTGGGCATTTGCCAGGAAGCTCTGAAGCAGGAAGGGAGGTGCCTTTTTTGTGGCACATCCCGAACAACTGTGGAACGAAGGATTCCCTGATCTCCGGGGCCAGGAACACTCACAGGCACACGCACACACACACACACACACCCGCACACACGCACACACGCACACACACACACCCACACACACACACGGAATCAAGTGTTGCCGGAAGATCGTCAATTCAGCAAATGACGTCTTGTGAGTCTGCTCAACATTTGTCAGCCTTCTGGGATAACTGGATGTCCGTAAGGAAATGCTGCCATCCATGCTGCAGGAGTACGTGCTGAAGGATGTGCCAAAGCTCACTGCAGACAACACAAAAGCTCTGTGCGGAAGAACTGCAGACGAGGCTCCCTCTGCCACCAGACACCGAGGGGATGGGCTCCTTTGTGGAAACCCCTCAAGCACTTGAAGGTTGTCTCGTTCCAGGAAGCCAGATAAGTGTCAATGGTGCTCTGTACTTAGAACGTACGAGCAATAGAAGCAATAATACTGTTAATGTACAGACTGAATAGCTCCATATATGCAAAGGGAGCCAAGGACTGTCTTTGATTTACACACAAACACCTTATGTTTATTTTTGAAATAAAAATGAAGGAAATGTTATGAAGGTTCACTGGATTGAATCCTGGGATGGGGTGTATCAAAGGAAAGATTAAACATTCTGGAACTCCTGTGTCTTATAATTATTGTATACTCTTTTTGAGGCTGAATTTTACTTTGAAATATAAGCAGCTGCTGCGCTGTGCTCGGCTGCCAACAAAAGGTTGTTTCTGATCAATCGCACCAGCAGAGAGCTGTACAGCTGAAGAGTGGTCCTGTCTTTGTTCTGTGTGTGCTGTGTTACAGCTCCATTAAATTGCAAATTATGTCGAATAAGTACTGCGTCAGCCTGTCAGGCTTGAATACCTCATGTTTGTTCCTGATGCTTCTTGCATTAAGGTACACACAATTCAGCCCTTCTACCTTACTGTCTTTACACCATTTATTCTGCTTCTCTTTCCTCAAAGCCTCTCTATATGTTAGATCTGGCTTTACTCCATGCACTTCTTTCACTGCTCTATCACTCTGGGTACCATCCCCCTTGCAAATTAGTTTAAGCCCTCCCAAACCATGTCAGCAAACCTACCTGCAATGATATTGCTCCCCCTCGAGTTCAGGTGCAACTCATCCAATCTGTCCAGGTCCCACCTTCCCCAGAAGAGATCCCAATGATCTAAAAATCTAAAACCCTGCTCCCTGCACCAACTCCTCAGCCACGCATTCAACTGCCATCTCCTCCAATTCTTACCATCACTGTCACGTAGCACTGGCAGCAATCCCGAGAACGCCACCCTTGAGGTCCTGTTCTTCTGCCTTCTGCCTAGTTCCCGAAACTCACACTTCAGAACCTCATCCCTCTTCCTGCCTATGTCGTTGGTACCAACATGTATCACGACTTCTGGTTGCTTTCCTTCTCCTACCAGGATGTCATCCAGGTGATGAACTGAGAGCTTGGATACATACATACATGGAATTATGATGTAGTGGCTATTACAGAGACTTGGCTGGCACCAGGGCAGGAATGGATTCTAAATATTCCTGGATTTCAGTGCTTTAAAATGGATAGAGAGGGGTGGAAAGGGGAGGAGGGGTGGCATTACTGGTCAGGGATACTATTACAGCTACAGAAAGGGTGGGTAATGCAGCAGGATCCTCTTTTGAGTCAGTATGCCTCAAAAGAGAACAGGAAGGGAGCAGTTACTCTATTGGGGGTATTCCATAGGCCCCCTGGTAGCAGCAGAGATACAGAGAAGCAGATTGGGAGGCAGATTTTGGAAAGGTGCAAAAATAAGAGGGTTGTTATCATGGGTGACTTTAACTTCCCTAATATTGATTGGCACCTGATTAGTTCCAAGGGTTTAGATGGGGCAGAGTTTGTTAATTGTGTCCAGGACTGATTCCTGTCACAGTATGTGGACAGGCTGACTAGGGGGAATGCTATACTAGATCTAGTACTAGGTAATGAACCGGGTCAGGTCACAGATCTCTCAGTGGGTGAGCATCTGGGGGACAGTGACCACCGCTCCCTGGCCTTTAACATTATCATGGAAAGGGATAGAATCAGAGAGGACAGGAAAATTTTTAATTGGGGAAGGGCAAATTATGAGGCTATAAGGCTAGAACTTGCGGGTGTGAATTGGGATGATGTTTTGGCAGGGAAAAGTAAGATGGACATGTGGTGGATGTTTAGAGATCTCTTGCAGGAGGTTAGGGATAAATTTGTCCTGTGAGGAAGATAAAGAATGGTAGGGTGAAGGAACCATGGGTGACAAGTAAGGTGGAAAATCTAGTCAGGTGGAAGAAGGCAGCATACATGAGGTTTAGAAAGCAAGGATCAGATGGGTCTATTGAGGAATATAGGGAAGCAAGGAAGGAGCTTAAGAAGGGGTTGAGAAGAGCAAGAAGGAGGCATGAGAAGGCCTTGGCAAGTAGGGTAAAGGAAAACCCCAAGGCATTCTTCAATTATGTGAAGAACAAAAGGATGACAGGAGTGAAGGTAGGACTAATTAGAGATAAAGGTGGGAAGATGTGCCTGGAGGCTGTGGAAGTGAGCGAGGTCCTCAATGAATACTTCTCTTCGGTATTCACCGATGAGTGGGAACTTGATGATGGTGAGGACAATATGAGTGAGGTTGATGTTCTGGAGCATGTTGATATTAAGGGAGAGGAGGTGTTGGAGTTGTTAAAATACATTAGGATGGTTAAGTACCCGGGGCCTGACGGAATATTCCCCAGGCTGCTCCATGAGGCGAGGGAAGAGATTGCTGAGCCTCTGGCTGGGATCTTTATGTCCTCGTTGTCCACGGGAATGGTACGAGAGGGTTGGAGAGAGGCGAATGTTGTCCCCTTGTTCAAAAAAGGTAGTAGGGATAGTCTGGGTAATTATAGACCAGTGAGCCTTACGTCTGTGGTGGGAAAGCTGTTGGAAAAGATTCTTAGAGATAGGATCTATGGACATTTAGAGAATCATGGTCTGATCAGGGACAGTCAGCATGGCTTTGTGAAGGGCAGGTCGTGTCTAACAAGCCTGATAGAGTTCTTTGAGGAGGTGACCAGGCATATAGATGAGGGTAGTGCAGTGGATGTGATCTATATGGATTTTAGTAAGGCATTTGACAAGGTTCCACACAGCAGGCTTATACAGAAAGTCAGAAGGCATGGGATCCAGGGAAGTTTGGCCAGGTGGATTCAGAATTGGCTTGCCTGCAGAAGGCAGAGGGTCATGGTGGAGGGAGTACATTCAGAGTGGAGAATTGTGGCTAGTGGTGTCCCACAAGGATCTGTTCTGGGACCTCTACTTTTCGTGATTTTTATTTACGACCTGGATGTGGGGGTAGAAAGGTGGGTTGGCAAGTTTGCAGATGACACAAAGGTTGGTGGTGTTGTGGATAGTGTAGAGGATTGTCGAAAATTGCAGAGAGACATTGATAGGATGCAGAAGTGGGCTGAGAAGTGGCAGATGGAGTTCAACCTGGAGAAGTGTGAGGTGGTACACTTTGGAAGGACAAACTCCAAGGCAGAGTACAAAGTAAATGACAGGATATTTGGTAGTGTGGAGGAGCAGAGAGATCTCGGGGTACATGTCCACAGATCCCTGAAAGTTGCCTCACAGGTAGATAGGGTAATTAAGAAAGCTTATGGGGTGTTAGCTTTCATAAGTTGAGGGATAGAGTTTAAGAGTCGCGATGTAATGATACAGCTCTATAAAACCCTGGTTAGGCCACACTTGGAGTACTGTGTCCAGTTCTGGTCACCTCACTATAGGAAGGATGTGGAAGCATTGGAAAGGGTACAGAGGAGATTTACCAGGATGCTGCCTGGTTTAGAGAGTATGCATTATGATCAAAGATTAAGGGAGCTAGGGCTTCACTCTTTGGAGAGAAGGAGGATGAGAGGAGACAAGGAAAGCTTCTTTAGGTATGTGAAAAGGAAAAAAAAATAGTTAAGACAGAAGCAGGTGAATTTATTATGGGGAACGAGGAAATGGCAGACGAGTTGAACAGGTACTTTCGATCTGCCTTCACTAGGGAAGACACAAACAATCTCCCAGATGTAATAGTGGCCAAAGGACCTAGGGTAATGGATGAACTGAAGGAAATTTATATTAGGCAGGAAATGGTGTTGGATAGGCTGTTGGGTCTAAAGGCTGATTAGTCCCCGGGACCTGATGGTCTGTATCCCAGGGTACTTAAGGAGGTGGCTTAAGAAATCGTGGACGCATTGGTAATCATTTTCCAATGTTCTATAGATTCAAGATCAGTTCCTGTAGATTGCAGGGTGGCTAATGTTGTCCCTCTCTTCAAGAAGGGAGAAAGAGAGAAAACAGGGAATTATAGACCGGTTAGCCTGACGTCAGTGGTGGTAAAGATGCTGGAGTCAATTATAAACGATGAAATTACGACACATCTGGATAGCAGTAACAGGATTGGTCCGAGTCAGCATGGATTTACGAAGGGGAAATCGTGCTTGACTAATCTTCTGGAAATTTTTGAGGATGTAACTATGAAAATGGACAAGGGAGAGCCAGTGGATGTAGTGTACCTGGACTTTCAGAAAGCCTTTGATAAGGTCCCACATAGGAGATTAGTGGGCAAAGTTAGGGCACATGGTATTGGGGGCAGAGTACTGACATGGATTGAAAATTGGCTGGCTGACAGAAAACAAAGAGTAGCGATTAACGGCTCCCTTTCGGAATGGCAGGCGGTGACCAGTGGGGTACCGCAGGCTTCAGTGCTGGGACCGCAGCTGTTTACAATATATATTAATTATTTAGTTGAGGGAATTAAAAGTAACATTAGCAAATTTGCCAATGACACAAAGCTGGGTGGCAGTGTGAAATGTGAGGAGGATGATATGAGAATGCAGGGTGACTTGGACAGGCTGGGTGAGTGGGCAGATGCATGGCAGATGCAGTTTAATGTGGATAAATGTGAAGTTATCCACTTTGGTGGTAAGAACAGGAAGGCAGATTATTATCTAAATGGAGTCAAGTTAGGAAAAGGGGAAGCACAATGAGATCTAGGTGTTCTTGTACATCAGTCACTGAAAGCAAGCATGCAAGTACAGCAGGCAGTGAAGAAAGCTAATGGCATGCTGGCCTTCATAACAAGGGGAATTGAGTATAAGAGCAGAGAGGTCCTTCTGCAGCTGTACAGGGCCCTGGTGAGACCACACCTGGAGTACTGTGTGCAGTTTTGGTTTCCAAATTTGAGGAAGGACATTCTTGCTATTGAGGGAGTGCAGTGCAGGTTCACAAGGTTAATTCCCGGGATGGCGGGTCTGTCATATGTCGAAAGATTGGAGTGACTGGGCTTGTATACTCTGGAGTTTAGAAGGCTGAGAGGGGATCTTATTGAAACATATAAGATTATTAAGGGATTGGACACGCTGGAGGCAGGAAGCATGTTCCCGCTGATGGGTGAGTCCAGAACCAGAGGCCACAGTTTAAGAATAAGGGGTAGGCCATTTAGAACGGAGTTGAGGAAAAACTTTTTCACCCAGAGAGTGGTGGATATATGGAATGCTCTGCCCCAGAAGGCTGTGGAAGCCAAGTCTCTGGATGCTTTCAAAAAAGAGATGGATAGAGCTCTTAAAGATGGCAGAATCAAAGGTTATGGGGATAAGGCAGGAACTGGATACTGATTGTGGATGATCAGCCATGATCATAGTGAATGGTGGTGCTGGCTCGAAGGGCCAAATGGCCTACTCCTGCACCTATTGTCTATTGTCTATTCTCCTCCTTCTTCTGTTCCTTAACAGTTGTGGTGGAGTGAATTTCCTTCTGACCTAAATGTATAAATAAATGTCCATCTTGCTGCACAAAGGAGACTGGGGATTTGGGACTCAAACTCTGTCTTGGAAAATTCTCTCCATGTTGACCTGCACACTGCAACTTATGCCCCCCCACCTCCTTCCCAATGTAGCTTTGCCAGTGGAATGGTGGCACACTGTTGAAGTGAGGTTGTGAGGTGAGCAGTCTTCTTACTGCTGCTGTCAGTAAGGAGGTACAGGAGACTCAGGACTCACACCACCTGATTCAGGAACACTTGTTACCTCTCAATCATCAGACTCTTGAACCACAGGGATAACTTCACAACCTATAAACTCACTTTCAAGGACTCTTCAGCACATGTTTTCGATATTTATTGCTTATTTATTTATTAGCATTATTATTTATTTTTTATATTCTGTATTTGCACAGTCTGTTGTCCTTTGCACACTGGTTGCCCACCCTGATGGGTGCAGTTTGTTGTTCAGTCGTTAAGTCAAGTCTGAGTCTTCGTAACCTCATGGACTTCTGCACACCAAGCCTTCTTGTTGGAAGCTGCTTCCCTAAGACCTCCCAAGCTCATACAGTAATATTATCTATCCATTGTAGCCTCTGCCATCCTCACCTTCTGTTTTACCTAACATGAGAGCTTTCTCCAAGGAATCCTGTCTTCTCGTGATGTGGCCAAATAGTTGTGCTTTTGTCTCATGGTCAAGCCTCCTAGTGAGCAGCCTGACTGTATTTCTCCAAGTATTGACTTGTTGGATCTTCTTGCTGTCCAACAAACTCTGAACACTTTCCTCCAGAATCCAAATTCAAGGGTGTTGATTCATTTGTATTCAGCCTTACGAATAGTCCAGCTCTCACATTCATTCGTCACAACTGGAAATACCGTAGACTTGACTATACGGATCTTCGCAGACAATGTTACGTCTCTGCTCTTCAATACTTTCTCCAAATTTGCCATTGTTATCCTCCCCAGAAGGAAGTGCTGTTTAATTCTGTAGCTGCAGTTACCATCTATAGAAATGTTTGAAACGAGGAAGACAAAATCCGTCACTGCTTCCACTTCCTTTCCATTTATTACCACAGGGTTAGTAGGGCTGGTCGACGTAATCATGGTTTCCTTAATATTGAGCAACAATCCAACTTTTACAATTCTTCTTTCACGTTGCTTAGATCGTCCTCACTTTCAGCTATTGGAGCTGTATCATCTGTATACCTAAGGATGTTAATATAATAATAGAGGATTGTTGGAATCAAAATTGCCGGATGAAATATTAACAGCCTCAGATATGCAGTGGATATTACTCTAATGGCTGAAAGTGAGGAGGATCTGAGGAAGCTTCGAATCAAAGTGGAAGAAGGAAGTACAAAAGGTGGGTGCAGTTACTGGATTTATTGAGTATGCCCACAAGAAAATGAATCTCAGGGTTGGATATGGTGGTGACATTTATGTACTTTGATAAATAAATTTACTTTGAACTTTGACGCATTAAGAGCTAGGGTAATCTTGAACTATCCATGATCTTGGTGTGTTCCAAAGGAAGTGGCAACTTATTGAGGAAAAGGTCAAGGAGGGCGGTCATCCTAGACGGGCATCACACAGACAGTCCCAAACCATAGCCCCTCCCTCAGGTTTATTGGGACTTTGCATAATGTAGGGAAATTACAAGGAAAGTTAGAACTTCTCCTTATGCAATGTGGAGAGAAATGTTTTAGGCTGATGATATCATAACTGGAAAAAGTTTGTGAAATAGGAGCTTATGGGAAAATACAGATACAGTTGAAGTATATGGTTCAAAGTTCAAATATACAAACTTCAGATTCATCTCTGAACAGGCAGCCACAAAACAAAGAAACCCAACAGAACCAATTAGAAAAGAAGATCATCGTGCACCCAATGTGCAAAAAAAAAGAATAAATATTGCAAACAATAAAAAGTAAGCAAATAGCATTCAGAACTAAAATTCACAGCTATGAAGCCAGTCATAAATATGGGTAGGTTGTAGAGGATTTAAGATTTGGGAAGATGCAATAGGGAAGAATTACTCATATTCAAAGACTATTTTGGTAATGTCTAACTTGCAAAAATTTCCAAATCCGGTCAATTCCTCTTACACCCACCCCGTCCCATCACCTCACACCACCCCACGCAAGCTCTCCATCCTCCTGTTTCTTTCCTATCCTCCACCCTCTCTATCTGCCTCCAGACATTTCTTCCACTGGGTCTCATCCCTGCTGTTTCCATCTGCCCTCCCCACCTCCATATTTTCATGTTCTACTTTCCTCTCATACCAGATTCCACTACCTGCAGCCATTTTTTCCTTCTACCGGTCACTTTTCAGCCTCTGCCACTACGTCCACCATTCCCTATCCCAGCAGACTTCCATCAGCCAATCATTTCTCACCTGAATCCACCTGCTGTCTCTTGCTCTATCCCTTCCCCTCACATGCTTATACTGAATATCTCACCTCTAGATTTCAGGGGTTCCCAACCTGAGGTCTATAAACCCCTCAGTTAACGGTAGGGGTCCATGGCATAACAAAGTTTGGGAACCCTTGGTCTAGATGAAAGACCTCAACACAAAGTGGAAGCCATCTATTTTCCTCTACAGATATAGCCTCGCCCGCCATGTCCCTCCAGCCATTTATTTTCTCAACCTCCCCAAACTGTGCCTTGCATGTCTTGCGCTCAATCAGTTCCTCTCAATGACATGCTCATTGTTAATCAAACCATTAAATATGAGTCCTTTGTCCAGAATTTAATAATGAACGTACCTGGGAACTTTGCCTTCTAACTGAGTCTATCTCCCCTCTCACTTCCAGTCTAAGTAAAGGGTCTCAACACAAAATAAAGGATCTCAGACCGGAAGTGCTGGCTGTCCAGTTCCCTCCATAGATACTACCTGCCACAGAGTTGCCAAGCAATTTGCTTGTTGCTCCAGATTCTAGCACCTGCATTATCTTAGATCTTGAGTTTTCAATTCTCCCTATTAACCTCCATTGCTTCAATGACGAGACAGATAAAATCCCATGGTGACTCAGTCACCTATTTTACTTTCTACTCCTATTTCAGTCTTACCCAATCTATTGATAATTCAGAGCTGATTGTGTTTATCTCTTCTGATATGTATATCATAGAGTCATATATTTATACAGTATGGAAATAGGCCATTCGGCCCCACCCATCTATGCTGACGAAGATTCCTACTTATGGTAGTTCTATTTGTCTGTGTTTGGCCCATACCTTTCTAAACCTTTCCTATCCATGTACCCATCTCTACCACTTCCCATGGCAGCTTGTTCTATGTATGAAAAACTTGCACCTCAGCTCCCCCCTTTACCCCTCTCATTTTAAACCAGCGCAATTTAGCTTTAGGCTCCCCTACTCTGAGAAGCAGTTGCTACCATCTACCCTATCTATGCCCCTTATGATTTCACTAAACTCTGTAAGGTCACCCCCCCCCCCCACACACACACACAGTGCTCCCCTTCCCCAGTCTCCTTTGCTTTGGGAACACAATCCCAGCCTTCCCCATCTCTCTTTATAACTCAAGCCTTCCAGTCTAGGCAACACCCTTGTGAATCTTTTCTGCACCTCTTCCAGATTGATTGCAAATTTTCTATAGTGTGCTGACCAATATTCCTAATGCTGTCTCAACAGTGTCTTGTACAGCCTACCAACCTTTTTTACTCAATATCCCAACCAATGACAGCAAACTTACTATATACCTGCTATGCACACAAAATGTTACTCAGCAAGTCAGGCAGCATCTATGGAAATGAATAAGCAGTTGGTGTTTTGGGCCAAGACCCTTCTTCAGGATTGGAAAGGAAGGGGGAAGATGCCAGAATAAAAAGGTGGACAGAGGGGATGGAGGCTAACTGGAAGCTGATAGGTGAAGCCAGGTGTGTGGGAAAGGTCAAGGGCTGGAAAGAAGGAATATGATAGGAGGGGGAGTGGACCATAGGAGAAAGGGAAAGAGGAGGGGGCACAGGGGGAGGTAATAGGAAGGTGAGAAGATGTAAAAGGTCAGAGTGGGGAATAGAGAAGGGTATGGGGGAGAAATTTGTTTACTGGAAGCAGAAACCAATATTCATGGTTGCAGGCTACCCAGATGGAACACAAAGTGTTACTCCTGCACCCTAAGGCACAAGAGGGGGAGGCCCTGGTCAACACATCGGAATGTGAATAGGAATTGGATTTAAAATGTTTGGCCACTGGGATGTCCCGCTTGTGACGGATGGTGTGGAGGTGCTCAACGAAGTTGACCCCAGTATATGCCTTCTTCCCACCCTGTTTTTTGTCAGCACTTTCAGGGAACTACGTATGTGTCCTGTGGAACAACACTCCCCAGGGTCCTGCCCTGGTTTAACTCCCAAAATGCATCACTTTGCACTTGGCCGAATTAAATTCTATCTGCCACTCATTTGCCGACTTTTCCAATCGATCTAGATCTTATTGCAACCAGAGACCTTAATTTTCCCTGTCCATTGCTCCACTGAATTTGGTGTCATCCGCAAACTAACCAACCATGACACTACATTCTCATCCAAATCATTAAAATATATGACAAGGAATAGAGGATTCTGCATTGATCCCTGCAGCACACCACTGGTCACAGGTCTCTAATCGGAAAAACAGGCCTTCACTAAATCCAACTGCTAGTTTGCAATATCTCCTTCTAGGGATTGAATATTTGATGCAAGCTGGATCTGTTATTTGCATTGAAAATAAAAAAAATAAGCTGCAGATGGGAATCTGAAATGCGAAAGGATACTGGAAATAGTTAGCAAGCAAGGAGTTTAAATAAAAGCAAGGTGAATGTTTTCAATGAAAGAACTTGTCAGTTCTATTATTATTAATAATTTATTTTGGAATTTTATACCTCAATGAAATGACATTTCCATTACATCAAACCGAGTAATGTTTACTGATCTGAATCTGAACGCATTTCTTTCAGTTTTAATTAGTAAATAAAATATTAATGTGTCCTTAGCAACAGGAGAGGTACCTGAGGATTGGATTTCCGCTGTTTAAGATATGCTCTAAATAAACCTGGAAATTACAGGCCGGTGACTCTGATATTGGTTATAAGGAAAGATTCAATAGGTTAGGACTTCAGTTCTTAGAACCTAGAGGACCGAGAGGAGATTTGATTGAGGTATGCAAAATTATGAGAGGTATAGATGGTGTCTTTTTCCCCACTGAAGCTGGGTGTGTCTACAACCAGAGGTCATGGGTTAAAGGTGAAAGGTGACAGGTTTAAGGGAACCATGAGAGGAAACTGCTTCACTCAGAGGGTTGTGAGAGTGTGGAATGAGCTGCCAGAACAAGTGCTGCATGTGACCTCAAATTCAACATTTAAGCGAATTTTGGATAGGTATGTGGAAGGTACGGAGAGTTATGATCCCAGTGAAGGTTGATGGGAGTAAACAATTTAAATGATTTGGCACAGAATAGGTGGGCCGAAGAGCCAGTTTCTGTGCTGCATTTTTCTAAGACTCCATGGCTCTATAAGTGGTTTCTTTTGATCCAATCTCTCTTAGTTCCTTTAAAACATGTATTCCCCTTTTGTGAAGTCTCCAGAACCAAATAAGATGGTAAATCCATGGGAGAAATTAGTTTTGGCTTATTCGATGGATAGTCACACCAATGTGTCGTACAAATGCAGCAGGACATCTCAAGTCCTATCTCAGTGCCTTGAGTGTACCGGGACAAGAATGGACCACTTTGCACTGCAATGAACTTTGCTTTTTCTTTGTTCTAATTGTGTTCTTTCTTGTCAACCCGGATAAGTGTGAGGTGGTACATTTTGGAAGGACAAACTCCAAGGCAGAGTACAAAGTAAATGGCAGGATACTTGGTAGTGTGGAGGAGCAGAGAGATCTGGGGGTACATGTCCACAGATCCCTGAAAGTTGCCTCACAGGTGGATAGGGTAGTTAAGAAAGCTTATGGGGTGTTAGCTTTCATAAGTTGAGGGATAGAGTTTAAGAGTCGCGATGTAATAATGCAGCTCTATAAAACTCTGGTTAGGCCACACTTGGAGTACCGTGTCCAGTTCTGGTCACCTCACTATAGGAAGGATGTGGAAGCATTGGAAAGGGTACAGAGGAGATTTACCAGGATGCTGCCTGGTTTAGAGAGTATGCATTATGATCAGAGATTAGGGGAGCTAGGGCTTTACTCTTTGGAGAGAAGGAGGATGAGAGGAGACATGATAGAGGTGTACAAGATAATAAGAGGAATAGATAGAGTGGATAGCCAGCGCCTCTTCCCCAGGGCACCACTACTCAATACAAGAGGACATGGCTTTAAGGTAAAGGGTGAGAAGTTCAAGGGGGATATTAGAGGAAGGTTTTTTACTCAGAGAGTGGTTGGTGCATGGAATGTACTGCCTGAGTCAGTGGTGGAGGCAGATACAGTAGTGAAGTTTAAGAGACTACTAGGCAGGTATATGGAGGAATTTAAGGTGGGGGCTTATATGGGAGGCAGGGTTTGAGAGTCGGTACAACATTGTGGGCCGAAGGGCCTGTACTGTGCTATAGTATTCTATGTTCTATGTTCTATGTAAAATTTGTGTATGATTTACATTTAATTTAATGTTCTGTATCTGATGCAATCTTCCTGTGATGATGCTGCAAGTAAGTTCTTACAGGCATATTCAACCTGCATTCTGAGCTTCCCACCTTCTTTAAAAATTGAGAAACAGGTATATAATTAGATTAAGGAAATATGTAAAAATAATAGGGTTGTTGTCATGGGGAAGTTCAGCTTCCCTAATATAAACTGGGATCTTCGTAATGCTAGGGGTTTAGATGGGGTAGAATATGTTAAGTGTAGCCAGGAGGGTTTCTTGAATCAATATGTGGACGGTCCAATGTGGGGAGGGGCTAGACTGGACCTGGTGTTGGGTAATGAACTCACCTTTCAGTGGGTGAGCAGTTAGGGAACAGTGACCACAACTCCTCAACTTTCAAGATAGCTATAGATAAGAATAGGTATGGTCCTTGAGGGAGAGTTTTAAATTGGAGTAGGACAAATTACGAGGGCAATAGGCAGGAACTAAGAAAAGTTAATTAAATAAAAGTAAATTTAAAAAAAAGTTAATTAAATTTTAAAAAAATTAGGAACACCTTTTTTCAGGCAAATCCACATAGACATGTGGAAGGTGTTTAAAAATAATTTGCACAGAGTACAAGAAAGATTATGTTCCTGTTAGAAGGAAGGATAGAGATGGAAAGATCAGAAATCCTTGGATGTCCAGACAGGTAATGAATTTAGTCAAGAAGAAAAAGGAAAAGTATGTAAAGCTTCAGAAGTCAGGATCTAACGAACCACATGAGGAGTATAAAGAAGCCGAACGAGAACTAAAGAAAGGAATTAGGAAAGCTAGGAGGTGCCATAAAATGTCCTTGGCAAGTAGGATTAAGGTAAATCCCAAGGCAGTCTACACATACATCAAGAGCAAGAGGATAACTAGGGAGAGGGTAGGATCAATCAAGGACATCACTGGCTTTAATCAGCCTAGCTGTAGGGACTCAGAATGCAGCCATGAATGGGCTAATGAGTTAAACCAATTCTTCAATAGATTTGACAATTGCCCTCTTGTTCACACCCCCTCAGCGTACCAGTCCACGTGCCGAGGCACCCAATGCTCCCTCAGCACCAATGCCTCCCCTCCTCCCTCCTCCCTCCTCCAGTTCAGCACATGGATGAACAACTGAACAACTCAAACTACTACTGTCTACGTGGCCTCTCGCTCTACACCTATAATCCATAGCTCCACATAGCAACTGCTATTGTCCCAATCTTCACCTCCCCCAGCCCCCACCATCCACCAACTCCCCAGTCATCATGGACTCACCTTCACTACTGATCAGGTGAGAAGGGTTCTGGGGAAACTCAGATAAAGCACTGGGACTGGATGGTGTGAAACCTAAGGTCCTGAAGGAGTGTGCTTAGCAGCTGTGTGGAGTTCTCCATTGCATTTTCAATCAGAATTTCAGCCTGGAAAGGGCCCCGGCGGTGTGGAAAACATCATGTGCAGTCCCAATACCCAAGAAGGGCCAACCAAGTCTTGAATGAGTACCATCCAATGGCCCTGACCTCACACATCCTGAAGGCGCTAGAGAGGTTGGTCCTGGCTCACCTCCGACCCCTGGTCAGATCAGCCCTCGATTCCCTGCAGTTTGCCTAACAGAAGCATACTGGAGTCGACGATACTGTTATCTACCTGCCGAACATTTGGATAAGGCGGGCTGCACTGTAAGGATCATGATTTTTGATTTCTCAGGTGCCTTCAATACCATACAGTCCTCATCGCTGGGGGATAAGCAGGTTTGCACTTCCATTGTGTCTGGGATAAAGGACTCCCTGACTGGCAGACCACAGTTTGTGTGGCTTCAGAACTGTGTGTCAGACACGGCTGTAAGCAGCACTGGGGCCTGACAGGGGAATGCATTGGCTCCCTTCCTGTTTACCCTGTATACCTCAGACTTGAGGTACAACATGAGTCATGTCATCTGTAGAAATTCTGTGATGACTCACCAATAGTTGAGTGTGTAAAGAGAAGAGGGGGATGATAAATATAGGGCCCTGGTGGAGGACTTTGTCAAATGGTGCAAACTGAGTCATCTGCAGCTCAACATCAATAAGACAAAGGAGAGGATGAAGGACTTCTGGAGGACTCAGCCTGCACTGCTCTCTGTTACTATTGATGGTGACGATGTGGTGAGGACCTACATGTACCTGGGGTTGCACCTGGATGACAGGATTGAGTGGAGCACCAACACAGAAGCTGTGTACAAGAAGGGCCAGAGTTGCCTCTACTTCCTGAGGAGACTGAGGTCCTTTGGAGTGTACAGGCCTCTCCTTCATATGTTCTCATGTTTATTGTCACCAGTACAATCTTCTATGCGGTGGTGTGTCAGGGCAATGGCATCAACACAGGTGATGCCAACAGGCTCAATAAACTGATTAGAAAGGCTGGCTCTGTTATTGGAGTCAAACTGGACACACTGGAGGCTGTGGTAGAACAAAGGACCTTATGGAAAATCCTGGCAATTCTGGACAATGTTTCTCACCCTCTGCATGCCACCTTGGCTGAACAGAGGAGCACTTTTACTAACAGACTAAGACAACAGTGCTGCTCCAAAGAGCGCTATACAAGGGGTGATTGATACGTTCGTGGCCTAGGGTAGAAGGAGTCAATTTTAGAAAATCTAGCACATTTGTTTTTCAACATAGTCCCCTCCTACATGTACACACTTATTCCAGCAGTCGTGAAGCATACGGATCCCTTCTATGTAGAAGTGGTCCACAGCAGGAGTGATTGATACGTTTGTGGCCTAAGGTAGAAGGAGATGAGTTATACAGCTCTCGTTACGTGCACGTGCAGTTCAACTCTTTGAGTGAAAACACAGAAAGTTTGAAATTAATAACATGTCCGTCTAACTTAGGCCACGAACTTATCAATCACCCCTGCTGCGGACCACATTTGGAGGTCCAAAATGCCGACTTTTACAAAGAAGGGATCCGTATGCTCCACGACCACTAAACTAGGTGTGAAAATGTAGGAAAAATAATTGTGCTAGGTTTTCTAAAATTGACTCCTTCTACCTTAGGCCACAAACTTATCAATCACCTTTCGTATGAGATCATTCTTACCCTCAGCCATTAGACTCTATAATGATTCAGCCATTAGCCAGGAAAGTGATGACACCTTCCTGTTAGACTCTTTCAGGTAACCTATTTTTTATTCTCTCTTCCTTCTCCTCTAATATTTGTATATTTGTATATCTGTGCACTTGTAATGCTGCTGTGACACTGTAATTTCCTTTGGGATCAATAAAGAATCTATATATCTAGCTATATATCTGTTTACTTTTCTGGATTCTGCTTTCATTTAAGTTTAGTGGTGTGTACTACTTATCAGAATTGCATATATTTGTGTGGAGTGCTGAATCCTGTTTTCATTGCTGTATATCTCCATCATTTTCCTGACCAGTGCCTTAATACCTCTCATCAACCAGAGTTGCTTAAACTTGCCAGCACAGCTCTTCGCTCTGACAGGAATCCATTGCCACTGAACCCTGAACATCACACTTCCAATTGCCTGACATGACTTTACTGGAAAACATTCTTACCCATTTGACCTATGCAAATTCTTGCCTAATGTCTCCAAAATTAGTTCTGCCCAAATGGACCAGCCCTACCTTCTCTATAACTATTTTAAAATGAATAGAAATATGGTCACATGTCAGAAAGTTCCCCAGCACTGATACTGCCATTGCTTCCCCTACGTCACACACTCAGGGGAGGTTCAGTGCTGCACCCTCTTTAGTAGGCCCCTCAGTAGATTGATAAAGAAAATTTTCTTGAATATATTTTAATATATTCAATATATATTTTCAATGTGACCTGTCCAAGCCCTTTCCAATTTGGGTGATTCAGTCAATGGACTCTTGGTTGGTAAGGGGATCGATAGATCTGGGGACCTGCTGGATGCTCGGATATGACTCTGAATGTCAGAGCACTCTGAGAATGAAAGGGTTAATATATGAAGCGCGTTTGACTGCTCTTGGTTTATATTCGCTGGAGTTTAGAAGAATGGGGGGGGTTGGTAAATCACTGAAACCTATCGAATATTGATAAGAGTGGATTTTTCCAGTAGTGGGAGAGTCTAGGACAAAAGGACACAGGCTCAGAAGGACATTCCTTTATGTAGGTGATGAGGAAGAATTTTGTTAGCCAGAGGGTGGTGAATTTGAAGAATTCATTGCCACAGACGACTGTGGAAGCCAAGTCATTTGGTAAACTTAATAAGTATTATCATTTCAGAGGACTTTCCCGAGCCCAGCACGTAAGTGCCATTAGGAAGAAAGCACAGCAGCACCTCTACTCCCTTAGAAGTTTATGAAGATTTGGCATGACATCTAAAACTTTGAAAAGCTTCTATAGATGTATGGTGGAGTGTGTATTGACTGGCTACATCACAGCCTGGTATGGAAACACCAATGCCTTTGAACGGAAATCCTACAGGAAGTATGGATATGGTCTGTCTATTGCGGGTAAAGCCCTCTCCACCACTGAGCACATCTGCACTGAGCACTGTTGCAGGAAAGCAACATCCATCATCAGGGACCCCCACCACCTAGGTCATACTTTTTTCTCACTGCTGAAATCAGGTTGAAGGTACAGGAGCCTTAGGACCCACCCCACCAGGTTCAGGAATAATTATAATCTCTCAACCATCAGGCTCTTGAACCAGAGGGGATAACTTCACATCCTATGAACTCACATTCAAGGACTCTTCATCTCAAGTTCTCAACATTTTTTGCTTGTTTATTTATTAATATTATTATTTTTTTCTTTTTGTCTCTTCACAGTTTGTTACCTTTTGCACACTGGATATCCACCCTTTCAGTGCAGTCTTTCATTAATTCTATTTTGGTTATTGGATTTATTCAGCATGCCTGCAAGAAAATGAATCTCAGGGATATTGAACATAGAACATGGAATAGTAGAGCACAGTACAGGAACTTCAGCCCACAATGTTGTGCCGACCCGCAAACCCGGCTTCCCATATAACCCCCCACCTTAAATTTCTCCATATACCTGTCTAGTAGTCTCTTAAATTTCACTAGTGTATCTGCCTCCACCACTGACTCAGGCATTGCATTCCACGCACCAACCACTCTCTGAGTAAAAAACCTTCCTCTAATATCCCCCTTGAACTTCCCACCCCTTACCTTAAAGCCAGGTCTTCTTGTATTGAGCAGTGGTGCCCTGGGGAAGAAGCACTGGCTATCTATTCCTCTTAATATCTTGTATACCTCTATCATGTCTCCTCTCATCCTCCTTCTCTCCAAAGAGTAAAGCCCTAGCTCCCTTAATCTCTGATCATAATCCATACTCTCTAAACCAGGCAGCAACCTGGTAAATCTCCTCTGTACCCTTTCCAATGCTTCCACATCCTTCCTATAGTGAGGCGACCAGAACTGGACACAGTACTCCAATTGTGGCCTAACCAGAGTTTTATAGAGCTGCATCATTACCTCACAACTCTTAAACTCTATCCCTCGACTTATGAAAGCTAACACCCATAAGCTATCTTAACTACCCTATCTACCTGTGAGGCAACTTTCAGGGATCTGTGAACATGTACCCCCAGATCCCTCTGCTCCTTCACACTACCAAGTATCCTGCCATTTACTTTGTACTCTGCCTTGGAGTTTGTCCTTCCAAAGTGTACCACCTCACACTTCTCCAGGTTGAATTCCATCTGCCACTTCTCAGCCCACTTCTGCATCCTATCAATGTCTCTCTGCAATTTTCGACAATCCTCTACACTATCCACAACACCACCAACCTTTGTGTCATCTGCAAACTTGCCAACCCACCCTTCTACCCCCACATCCAGGTCATTAATAAAAACCACGAAAAGTAGAGGTCCCAGAACCGATCCTTGTGGGACACCACTAGTCACAATCCTCCAATCTGAATGTACTCCCCCCATCTCTGCAGGCAAGTCTGAATCCACCTGCCCAAACTTCCCTGGATCCCATCCCTTCTGACTTTCTGAATAAGCCTACCATGTGGAACCTTGTCAAATGCCTTACTAAAATCCATGTAGGTCACATCCACTGCACTGCCCTCATCTATATGCCTGGTCACCTCCTCAAAGAACTTTATCAGGCTTGTTAGACACGATCTGCCCTTCACAAAGTCATGCTGACTGTCCCTGATCAGACCATGATTCTCTAAATGCCCATAGATCCTATCTCTAAGAATCTTTTCCAACAGCTTTCCCACCACAGACATAAGGCTCACTGGTCTATAATTACCCGGGCTATCCCTACTACCTTTTTTGAACAAGGGGACAACATTCGCCTCCCTCCAATCCTCCAGTACCATTCCCGTGGACAACGAGGACATAAAGATCCTAGCCAGAGGTGCAGCAATCTCTTCCCTCGCCTCATGGAGCAACCTGGGGAATATTCCGTCAGGCCCTGGGAACTTATCCGTCCTAATGTATTTTAACAACTCCAACACCTCCTCTCCCTTAATATCAACATGCTCCAGAACATCAACCTCACTCATATTGTCCTCATCATCATCAAGTTCCCTCTCAGTGGTGAATACCGAAGAGAAGTATTCATTGAGGACCTCGCTCACTTCCACAGCCTCCAGCCACATCTTCCCACCTTTATCTCTAACTGGTCCTACCTTCACTCCTGTCATCCTTTTGTTCTTCACATAATTGAAGAATGCCTTGGGGTTTTCCTTTACCCTACTCGCCAAGGCCTTCTCATGCCCCCTTCTTGCTCTCCTCAGCCCCTTCTTAAGCTCCTTTCTTGCTACCCTATATTCCTCAATAAACCCATCTGATCCTTGCTTCCTAAACCTCATGTATGCTGCCTTCTTCCACCTGACTAGATTTTCCACCTTACTTGTCACCCATGGTTCCTTCACCCTACCATTCTTTATCTTCCTCACCGGGACAAATTTATCCCTAACATCCTGCAAGAGATCCCTAGCCATCAACCACATGTCCATAGTATATTTCCCTGCAAAAACATCATCCCAATTCACACCCGCAAGTTCTATCCTTGTAGCCTCATAATTTGCCCTTCCCCAATTAAAAATTTTCCTGTCCTCTCTGATTTTATCCTTTTTCATAATAATGCTAAAGGCCAGGGAGCGGTGGTCACCGTCCCCCAGATGCTCACCCACTGAGAGATCTGTGACCTGACCCGGTTTGTTATATATGGTGACATGTATGTACTGTGATAATAAATTTACTTTGAACTTTGAACCTTTTGAATTTTGTATATTTAAAATGGAGGTTGATAGCTATTTTAAGGGTGTCAAAGGTTATGGGGAGAAGATAGGAGAATGGGGTTGAGAGGGAAAATAAATCAGCCATGATCAAGTAGCAGAGCAGACTTAATGGGCTGAATGGCCTACTTCTGCTCTTGTGTTATATGATCTTATGGTCCTGTAGTTTTGCCCACCTTCTAGAGCCTCCCCACTTTGTTTTGGCATGGACAGATCACTGTCTGCTAAGGTTGCATGAGGTCTCCTTGATCTTTACGTTGTTGGTATCAACAGGCTGCATCAGTGCCATTGGAATCATCGACTACAAGATCTGGAGCAGGTTCACTGGCCACAGTGAGAGCTGATGAAAAAGGATCATCACCGGAGCAGGACAGTGGCATTAGAGGGGCACTTTGGTACAGTCAGTCCAGCTCAGAAGACCCCCAATCAGCACTCACCTTACATGGGCTGTCCCCCAGCAGCAGAACGTCAAGACCAGAAGAATGGCACTGGTTGTCTCTTGGCCAATCAGATGGCCCGTAGGAGCGGGGCCGGTCCTTGGAAAGATGCAGTGGACACATTTCTCTCCGACGTGACGTAGAATCACAATCACTCCCTGATATGACATGAAATTTGTTACTTTACCGCAGTGATACAGTGCTCAGGCATAAAATTACTATAAATTACAAAAGTAAAGAGCAAAAATGGAATAACAGGGTAATGTTCATGAGTTCCGGGACCATTCAGGAATCTGATGGCCGAGGGGAAGAAGCCACTTCTGAGTCATTCAGTTTGGGTCTGCAGGTTCCTGTATCTTCTCCTTGATGCTGGTAATGAGAAGGAGGCATGTCTCAGATGGTGAGGGTCTTTAATGAGGGATGCTGCCTTCTTGAGGCACTGCCTTTTGGAGGTGTCCTCATGGTGCCCAGGATGGAACCAGTTGAATCTACAACCTACCTCAGCCTTTTTCAACACTGTGCTCTGGAGGCTTCATACCAGGCGGTGATGTGACCAGTCAGAATGCTCTGCACTGTACATCTGTAGACATTTCAAAGAAACATGTAATTTGTTGGTGAAGAACAGACGGGGAGCAGCAGGGATGGTTACAGAAATATGAAGATGCCTGGATTACCTCAATACTATGACGTTTACATTTCAATATCAAATTATCAGTTTAAAATTTGGAAGAAGCAATCAACTGAATAGAAGTGACCTGGGCCTCGATAAGCTGGGATAGTCAATTCTTGTCAATCTGTGCAAAAACCTTTGAATCACCAGTCACGCACTCTCCCATATATTAGTCCTAATATTATTTGACTGCTTTGTTGAAAACCTTTGCCCCATCCGCCACAAAAGGGTGGATTTTCCTGGTGGCAATCCACTTTAATTCCTCTTCCCATTTCCATTCCAACAGGTTAGTCAATGGCCTCCTCTACTGCCATGATGAGGCCACTCTCGGGTTGGAGGAGCAACACCTCATACACCGTTTAGATAGCCTCCAGTCTGGTGGCACGAGCAACAATTTCTCTAGCCTCTAGTAATTTCTTTCCCGTCCCCTTTCTCTCTTTTTCCGTTCCCCATTCTGGTTCCCCTCTCAAACCTCTCAACAAAAGAGCTGGTCATTGACTTCAGGAGCACGTGCTCCTGTCTTCATCAACAATACTGAGGTCGAGGAAGTTAAAAGCTTTGAGTTCCTCAGTGTGAACAACACTGATAACCTGTCCTGATCCAAACGCATTGATATCGCGGCCAAGAAAGCTCGCTAACTCCTGTATTTCCTCAGGAAGCTGAAAGAAACTCGCCATATCCCCGTTGATTCTTACCAATTTTCATCACTGCACCATAGAAATCATCCTATGTGAGAGCATAACAGTGGCAACTGCTCTGCCTGGAACCACAAGAAACTGCATAGTGTTGTGAGCACATCGTGGAAACCTGCCTTCCCGCCATGGACTCTCCCTAGACTTCTCACTACCTCAGCAAAGCAGCCAGAATAACTAAAGATCCCATCCACATTCTCTCCTCTTCCTTCTGCCATTGAGCAGAAGATACAAAAGCCTGAAACCCTGTAGCACCAGGCTCAAGAATAGCTTCTACCCTGCTGTTATAAGAAAGATTGTCTCGGATAATAAGATGGACTCCAGACCTCATGACCTACCTTGTTATGCTCGTGCACTTTATTACCTACCTGCACTACACCTTCTCTGTATTTCACTCTGCATTGTTACTGCTTTGCCATGTTCTACTTCAATGCACTGAGTAATGATGGATCTGTATGATCGGCGCATGTAATAATCAGAAACCACTTCACAACAAGAGGCCGCAGACGCTGGAACCCGGAGCAACACGTTATCTGCTGGACAATAGAGCAGCATCCTTGGGGAAGAAAGGAATTGTCATTATTGTGGATCAGGACTGAGCAGAGTGCAGAGGCGAGAGAGAGAGAGCCAACGTCAAGTGGGGGGGGGGTGCAGCAGAGGCCGGAGGTGATTGAAGGACAAAGGACAGGGAAGATGGAGCCAGGTAGGGGATAGCGAGGGGTGGAGTTGCGAGACAGAGGCAAGTGAAGGATAGATGAAGATAGCTGAAAAACAAGAGGTGAGGGAAGAAGGGAAGATTAAAGGTGAAGATATCTGCTGGAGGCTGATAAGCAGGATCAAGGCTAACACCGCTGGAAGCTGATAGGTAAGGAAAGTGATCATGGGAACAAGTAGGGGGAAGGGGAAAGACATTCCTGATTGGAAGAGTCAGACACATTTCTGACATGTGACTCAGTGGAGGGGGTCACTCTGCCTTGTGAGGGATATAATTTTTCTAGAATTGGTCTTATTGGCTAGCGCAGCCCATTTGATAATTATCTCTGAATTGCCCAATTAATAACAGCGAGCCATTGCCATTTCAACCGAAGGGAAAGACCGATTACTAATTAGTCACAATAATGAGCTACTCATTTAGGTGGATTGTTCAGTTTCTATAGGTTGAGTGTCTTACCGCGGAATTAATGCTGTGCCATTCTCACAGAGATACCTTCCTATGTAGTGCTGTAATTAGTCAGAGCTCTAACACCTTTGCTTTTCGCTCTAGATTTCAGCATTGGTGGTCTCTCATGTCTTCACAGATGTGGTGATGGAGTCAGAAGTCCAGCAGCTGCTCTGGTTTCATTATGTGTCCATCCCAGGGACAGAGAGACAGCTGCAGACTCGAAGGTCTGTCTATATCGTTATCTCCCAGCAGCTACACAATAATCCACTGCACATTGTCCAGCAACCTTGAAATTAATCGAAACTCCACAATCCCACTTACATCATTGGATTGAGTCTTGCATTACAGAAGTCAATCGATCCTCCCAGGGACTGTGGACAAATGGTGAGGTCACCACTGGAAACTTTTTTTTTAGTTTATGAGGACATTCAGTCCTCGTTTATTGTCATTTAGAAATGCATGCATTAAGAAATGATACAATGTTCCTCCAGTATGATATCACAGAAACACAAGACAGACCAAGACTGAAACTGACAAAAACCACATAATTATAACATATAGTTACAACAGTACAAAGCAATACTGTAATTTGATAAGAGCAGACCATGGGCACGGTAAAAAAACGTCTCGAAGACCCGATAGCCCCAACATCTCACGCAGACGGTAGAAGGGAGAAACTCTCCCTGCCATGAGCTTCCAGCACCGCAAACTTGCCAATGCAGCATCCTGGAAGCACCCAACCACAGTCCGACTCTGAGTCCATCCGAAAACTTCGAGCTTCCAACCAGCCCTCCGACACCGAGCACCGAGCACCATTTCTGCCAAGAGCTTCGACCCCAACCCTGGTCGCCAAGCAACAGGCAAAGCCGAGGACTCGGGGCCTTCCCCTCCGGAGATTCTGGATCACACAGTAGCAGCGGCAGCGAAGCAGGCATTTCAGAAGTTTCACCAGATGTTCCTCTGTGCTCTCACGTCTGCCTCCATCAAATCAGAATTGTGAATGGCCTCCTACTTGACAGATTACAGATATTCATCACCGGAGAGGCTGCGCGCACTGCGTCGTGCTGCCATCTTCTCCTCCTCCCGAACCTTCACCCCAACCCCAACATTCCAAAGTGGTTTTCATGCATGTCAGAGGGGGAGTTCATGAATAGCCTCTCACAAATTTGCATCTCTTGCAAATCAGCAAATTTACTCTCGCAGATAATAGGAAAAAATGTGTTCAAGGATTCAAATTCAATAAGGTAGAGGAGGCAAATGCAGACTGGATATGCTGTCTAAAATGTTGTAGTAAACTTCAAGGCTAACAGGGCCGAAGTGAAATATCCATACAAATAACACTGCAGAGTACAACAGGAAGATTTGGAGGGATACATCACAGAAGAGAAGACAGCTGTGGCACTACATGAAGTAATTTATGATTAACTAATGTAGCTTAATTTAGAAATGCAGATGCATAGAGGAAGGGGAAATTTGATTGAGATGGCGAATCTGAGGAACCATCTGGTTAGCAGGAAAACACCTGGGGAACTGTGAACTTTAAATACTAGAACTTTCATTAAATAACTTGAAACATGCAAATTGACAAGGCTGGGGAGTGGGGGGGTGGGTGGTCTACAGAAGGGGAACGTGGCTGTACCTGCTGAGTCTTGAGGAGGTAATGAAGGAGATTCTAAGACCTGAGTTGAATCCTGACCTCAGGTCCTGTCTATGCAGAGTTTGCATATGTCTGTGTGGGATACTCCAGTTTCCACCCACATTACAAAGACATGTGGGTTGTTAGGTTCATTGGTCACCTTAAATTGTGCTCGGTGTGAAGGTGAGTGGTAGAATCTGGGGGAAATTGATGACAATATGAAGGAGATTAAAATAGCATTAGTGTAAATGGGTGTTTAATGGTCAGTATGGGCTTGGTGGGCTGAAGGGCTGAAGGGCCTATTCTCATGCTGTAGCTCTCCATGGTTTCATGAGACAGAATGCTGCTCGAGCTACTGGAGCTGCAACAGTAGAGAAACCAAGGAAGGTCAGGGAATGGGGTATTAGAGGAGCGAGTACCCCAGGGAGTGTTATAGACCCCACTTCTTATCACAGACATGGTCACCTTGGGTAGCAGTCCATATCAGGCAAAGCCACAGGAGGCACTGCTTGTAAGCTTCAAACACTCTAAAATATTCAAAGTCAAGATCAAGTTCGTTGTCATATGCAAAGTGCACGTATGCACAGGTGCAATCATAAAACTTACTCCCCACAACATCACAGGAGCATTGCACCAGATAAACAGCATTCGCAAGAAAAGCATGCATAAATTGGACTGCAACACACGCAGAATGCTAGAGGAACTCAGCAGGCCAGACAGCATCTACGAGAAAAGAGTATAGTAGATGCTTTGGGCTGAGACCCTTCAACAGCACTGGAGAAAAAAAGCGGAGGAGTCGGAGTTAGAAGTTGGGGGGAGGGGAGGGAGAAACACAAGGTGATGGGTGAAACTGGGAGTAGGGGAAGGGGTGAAGTAAAGAGCTGGGAAGTCGATTTGTGAAAGAGATACAGGGCTGGAGAAGGGGGGAATCTGATAGGAGAGGACAGAAGGCCATGGAAGAAAGAAAAGCACCAGAGGGAGGTAAAGGGCAGGTAAGGAGATAGGGTGAAAGAAGGAAATGGGAATGGAGAATGGTGAAGGTGTGGGGGGCATTACTGGAAGTTTGATAAATCGATGTTCATTCCATCAGGTTGGAGGCTACCCAGACGGAATATAAGGTGCTGCTTCTCCAACCTGAGTGTGGCCTCAGTAGAGGAGGCCATGGACTGATGTGTCAGAATGGGAATGGGGAAGTGGAATTAAAATGGGTGGCCACTGGGAGATCCTGATTTTTCTGGCGGACGGAGTGTAGGTGCTCAGCAAAGTGGTCTCCCAATCTACATCGGGTCTCCACAGTGAGGCCACAGTGAGAACACCAGATGCAGTATATGACCCTACCAGACTCACAGGTGAAGTGTCGCCTCACCTGGAAGGACTGTTTGGGGCCCTGAACGGTAGTGAGGGAGGAGGTGGAGGGTCAGGTACAGCACTTGTTCCACTTGCAAGAATAAGTGCCAGGAGGGAGATCAGCGGGCAGGGACGAATGGACAAGGGAGTCACGTAGGGAGCAATCCCTGTGGAAAGCAGAAAGTGGTGGGGGGGGGAGGAAAAGATGTGCTTGGTGGTGAGTTCCCATTGGAGATGGTAGAAGTTCCAGAGAGTTATGTGCTGGACACAGAGGCTGGTGTGGTAGTAGCTGAGGACAAGAGGAACCCTATCCCTGGTGGGGTGGCAGGAAGATGGCATGAGGGCAAATGTGTGTGAAATAGAAGAGATGCAGTTGAGGATAGCGTTAATGGTGGAGGAGGGAAGCCTCTTACTTTGAAGAAAGAGGACATTTCCTTCATTCTGAAATGAAAATCCTCATCCTGAGAGCAGATGCGACAGAGAAAGGGGAAGGAGGGATCAGAAATGGACCTGGTAAATTTGAGGACAGGGTGGAAATTGGAAGCAAAGTTGGTGAAGTCGACAAGCTCCACATGGCTGCAGGAAGCAGCACCAATGCAGTCGTCAATATAGTGAAGGAAAAGTTGGGAAATGAAACCAGTGTAGGCAACACTTCACCTGTGAGTCTGTTGGGGTCATCTACTGTATCCTGTGCTCCTGATGAGGCCTCCTGTATATCAGTGGTAGGCTGGGAGACCACCTCAACAAGCACTTATGCTCCATCCGCCAGAGAAAGCAGGATTGCCCAGTGGCCACCCATTTTAATTCCACTTCCCATTCTCGTTTCGATATGTCAATCTATAGCCTCCTCCACTGCCACGATGAAGTCACACTAAGGTTGAAGGAACAACATCTTATATTCCATCTGGGTAGCCTCCAACCTGATGGCATGAGCATTGATTTTTCAGACTTCCAGTAATGCCCCCCTTCCCCATTCCACACCCTCTTCTCCCTCTCTCACCTTAACTCCTTGCCTGCCCATCACCTCCCTCTGGTGCTCCTCCCCCTTTTTCTCTTCCATGGCCTTCTGTCTTCTCCTATCAGACTCCCCCTTCTCCAGACCTGTACCCCTTTCACCAATCAACTTCCCAGCTCTTTACTTCACCCCATTCCCCCCTCCCAGTTTCTCCTATCACCTTGTGTTTCTTCCTCCCCTCCACCCCCAACCTGCTAACTCTGACTCCTCATCTTTTATTCTCCAGTCCTGATGAAGGGTCTCAGCCCAAAATGTCGACTGTACTCTTTTCCATCGATGCTGCCTGGCCTGCTGAGTTTCTACAGCATTTTGTGTGTGCTGCTTGGATTTCCGGCATCTGCAGATTTTCTCTTGCTTGCGTCTGGCATAAATTAGACTGATTTTTACAAGAAGGGACACAATTGGTTGTGCCGCTTGCTTCAAGAACCAAATTGTTGAAGGTAAACAGAAGTCCTTGAACCTGATGTTGTGGGACTTTGGGCTTTAGCACCCCTTGCCCGATGGGAGCTGTGAGAAGATGACTTGGCCCAGATGGTGGAGATCTTTGATGATAGATGTTGCCTTCTTGAAGCAGCACCACCTATGGATACTACAATGGTGGGGAGCAATGTGTCATTGATGTATTGGACAAAGTCCAGTACACTCTACAGCGTCCATTCACTCATGTGCATTTGGATTACTGTTCCAGACCATGGTGCAACCATCAGGATACTTTCAACAGTACACCTGTAAGGGGTTGTTAAAGTGTTCAGTGACAAGCCAAACCTTCTTAAGCTTCTACGAGAGTAAGGGCGCTGGTGTGGATTGCTTGCGATTGCATTTATCTGCTGGGCCCAGGACAGGTTGTCCAATATGCTAATTCTCAGGAACTTGAAACTGCTGCCTCTCTGTGCTGCCATTCCCCCAATGTAGAGTGGCATTTGTTAGCCCTCCTTCTCCTTCCTGCAGTCAACAATCAGCTTGTTGTTAACATCCTACCCCATACCGGGCCAATCTATCATGGCAGTTTCAGTGCAGCCCAAAATATAGAAGAGGCTGCTCTCACACAATGGTTTCAACAGCTGGTGCAGGTTCACCCCCAGACTCATGAACAGTGAGAATGGCAGGGAACACTACTCACTTCACACAACATTAAGTGAAATGGGTGAGTGGTTTCAGAAATAGTTAAAATTTTAAAAGGAATGCTCTTCACATTCATGAAGAAAGAACTAAAACTATAGGACATTAGCCAGAATATACAATGAGTACACAATGTTCCCCCTGCCCCCAGAGCCGATGTCCCCCATCCAGGTTCAGGTTCAAAGGGAGGTTTCCCAGCCTGAGGGTCAGGCTCTGTGGAAAATTGTGCTGTCCACTTGAATTGCATAAGGAGTTTGTCAGAGCACCACAGGAGCAGTTGCAGGCAGGGGATGCTGGGTGAAAGATTCCATTGCCAGCTTCAGTCAGATTCAGGGAGCCTTAGAGTCATAAACCACTAAAACAGACTCTTTGACCAAGATGCTCGTCTAAACTATATCCCATTTTGCCTACGCTTGGCCCATAATCTTCTAAAACTTTCCTATCCATGCACCTGTCTTAAATGATCTTTATTGTACTTGCCTGGACTACCTCCTCTAGCAGCTCATTCCAAATTCACAACATCCTTCTGTGTAAAAGATTTTCCCTCAAGTTCTAATGAAATCTTTCCCCTCTAATCTCAAACCTATGCCTTCTAGTTCTCAATTGCCCAACCTTGAGAAAAAAAATGTATTCACCTCTCTATGTCCTTCTCAATTTCATCACCTCCCAGTCTTCTGGGCCCCAAAGAATGAAGTCCTCATCTGTCCAGCTTCTCCCTATAACTCAGCTCCCTCAAGTTCTGGCAATGTGCTTTTGCATCTTTTCTGCACTATTTCTACTTTAATAGCATCTTTTCTATAGCAGGGCAACCAAAACAGAACACAATGTTGCAATTGTGGCTTACCAACATCTTGCACAAATGCACCATGAACTTCCAGCTTTCATACACAGTGCCCTGACTGATGTAAGTCAGTGTGTCAAAAGCCTTGTTAATTACTCTGTCTGCCTGTGCCTCTGCTTTCATAGAGCCTTGTACTCCTCTGTCCCTCTGCCTTACAACACTCCCCAAGGCCCCACCATGCACTTTGATTTGACTTTCTGGAATGCAACCTGTACACTTCTTTGAATTAAACTCCATTTGCCATCACTTGGCCCACTTACTCAGCTGAGTAAGATTTAACTGCATTTAATCACCTTAAGACTATATGCTGATGCAGGCTTTCAACGCAAAACATTAATAAATCCTTTCCTCCCACGGCTGCTACTTGACCCATTGACTTTCTCCGTCTGATTGATGTCTCCAAGACCATATCCTTCTCTGCCCTGCCTCAATGCTCTTAAACATAGTAAGTGTCTGATATTTAAACATATTTCAAAATGCCAACAACTGACCAAGTCTAGCATGATATTCTGTGGGATAGCAATCTCAATTGGCCAAGTGGCCTACCAGTGCTCCTAATGCATATGTTTATGTGGACCCTAACAGTTAAGCTAAATAACATCTTTTGGAAATTCTGCATAATGCTTTGGTAGAGTCTATTGCAGTGGTCATAAAATCATAAGTCATACAGCACAGAAACAGGCCCTTCTGCCCACATGTCTTTACTGACCTTCATCCATGCAAAACCCACCTACTAACACTTAATTCACATCCTTCTAGGTTCTGCTGATTCCAGTGCTAACTGTGCTACTTCTGAAGTGCAGTGGGAGGACCTGTACCTGCTGGATTGTTGGACCTACCGCAAGGCAACTAGAGCAGGTATCACCAGACAAGCAGAAGTGAAAGTAATTTAGATTTCTCACTGCTTCAGTCTGAGCAAAGCTTTAAAGAGGCTACACGAGAGATTTATTAACGAGGGATTTAAAATCATGGCAGGTCTCTGCTCCAAATCAATAGAGGAAAACTATAACACGAGGAATTCTGCAGATGCTGGAAATTCAAGCAACACACATCAAAGTTGCTGGTGAACGCAGCAGGCCAGGCAGCATCTCTAGGAAGAGGTACAGTCGATGTTTCCGGCCGAGACCCTTCGTCAGGACTAACTGAAGGAAGAGCTAGTAAGAGATTTGGAAGTGGGAGGGGGAGGGGGAGATTCAAAATGATAGGAGAAGACAGGAGGGGGAGGGATGGAGCCAAGAGCTGGACAGGTGATTGGCAAAAGGGATATGAGAGGATCATGGGACAGGAGACCCAGGGAGAAGGAAAAGCGGGAGGGGGGGAAACCCAGAGGATAGGCAAGGGGTATAGTGAGAGGGACAGAGGGAGAAAAAGGAGAGAGAGAGAAAGAATGTGTGTATATAAATAAATAAATAACGGATGGGGTACGAGGGGGAGGTGGGGCATTAGCGGAAGTTAGGGAAGTCAATGTTCATGCCATCAGGTTGGAGGCTACCCAGACGAAATATAAGGTGTTGTTCCTCCAAGCTGAGTGTGGCTTCATCTTTACAGTAGAGGAGGCCGTGGATAGAGATATCAGAATGGGAATGGGACGTGGAATTAAAATGTGTGGCCACTGGGAGATCCTGCTTTCTCTGGCGGACAGAGCGTAGGTGTTCAGCAAAACGATCTCCCAGTCCGCGTCGGGTCTCGCCAATATATAGAAGGCCACATCGGGAGCACTGGATGCAGTATATCACCCCAGCCGACTCACAGGTGAAGTGTTGCCTCACCTGGAAGGACTGTCTGGGGCCCTGAATGGTGATAAGGGAGGAAGTGTAAGGGCATGTGTAGCACTTGTTCCGCTTACGAGGATAAGTGGAAAACTATGCCTTTTTGGTGGAGGGGGTCAAGAACTAGGGATCAGAGGTTGGAGATGATTGACAAGAGTACCAAAAGTGTTTGTACACATTGAGTGGTCAGGATGTAGAGTTCACAGAGCTATGGGAGAAGCAGATTCAGATCTAATATTCAAGGGGCGCTCACTAGATATCTGATAGGGAAACAAAATTGCAGGGCTATGGGAATAGGAAAGAAGTGGGGCAAACTGGATCACCTCTCCACGTGGCCAGTAATCACCCAGCCGGCTGAATGGCCTTCTTCCATGTTGGAATTATTCCATCATTCTGATTCCAGTGGCAATACATCCTTACCACCTGACACCACTGATCGCAAAACTCTTCCCCCTTGATCCTTAAGTAGACTTCCAATGACCTTGATAAACCAACACTAGCGTTTGAATTTTCCAAATTCAACCCACTTGGATAAATTGATTCTCCCTCTCGCTTCAAATACAGCTTCAAAATAGAGGGGCATCCTTTTAGAATGGAGATGAGGAGGAATTTCTTTAGCCAAAGAGCGGTGAATTTATGGAATTCTTTGCCACAGGCAGCTGTGGCAGCCAAGTCTTCATGTATATTTAATGCAGAGTTTGATAGATTCTTGATTTGCCAGGACACGTGGGGATATGGGGAGAAGGCAGGAGACTGGGGCCCTGAGGAAAATTGTATCAGCCATGTTAAAATGACAGAGCAGATTTGATGGGCCAAGTGGCCTAATTCTGCTCTATATCTTATGGGCTTAAAATAGACCGCAGGTTTGTGAATGAGAAAATTCTCAACAACTGACCTAAATATCAGAGATCTAAGAGTCCAAATTCCATCTATGATACCAAAATGTTGTCAAAGCAACTTTCTGGCTGTGGGGTTCCCAACGAACTTGATATATTTTGTCATTCTTGGCTGTTGTTGAGAAGGAGGTTGTAACCGGTGATGCTCATGCAATGAGAGTTTATGAGGAGGATTAGAATCAGGTTTATTGTCACTGACGTAGCAATAAAACTTCAACACGAGAAAACTTGTTTTGTGGCAGCAATACACTGCAAGACATATATTGTAAGGTAAATAAATATCGAGTTTGGGTTCATTGACCATTCATTAATCTGATGGCAGAAGGCCAGCGACAATGAGGGGTAAGTGTGGTGTGGGGCCCAGAATCTGGAGATAAAACTGTTCTTGTTTTGACAGATGGATGAAGGCAATGATTCGGGATCGGGATCCCAATGTGCTCTAGAGTTCAATGAGCTCTGCCTGTGAAGACTACACCCCAATTCAGAGAGACCCTTAAACTGTAGTCCAGCTTCAGAGTCTGGAAAAAAATGCCCACTACTGTTAGACAGAACGTAGACACAGGAAGCTGCAGATGTGGGCATCTGGAGCAAAACATAACAAACATACTAAAGATGTTTAGTTGTTCAAGCAGCATCTGTGGAGGCAATTAGACCGAGAGCTCATGGAGGGAAGATAGCCAGAATAAGGAGGTGGGAGGGAGAGGTGAGGCAGAGGCTGTCAGGTGATAGGTGGAACCAGGAGAGGGAAGATGGAACCAGATGGGGGAGGGGCGTCACAGAGACAGAGAAGGAAAAAAGGAAGCGTCAGAATCTGGAACTTTGTTTCGTTACCATGACCAGTTTTGTTATTAGTTACTAAGTTGTATTCATGGTCTCTAATTAGAATAATGCATCAATTTTATCAGTCCCCTCCTCTTAAATATTTCTATCATTTTATCGTTTAGTCTATTCTTTTTGAGAGCATTATCCTTTTCAAATTTTCCTATAAATGTAGCCAGGTTTTGATTATCTTCCTTCTGAATCTAATTTACCCCTTCTTTTGTGCCTCCAGTTTTTTGGGAAACTGTCAAAAGAGAACTGTGTAACAAGCAGTGTCATGCTGACGAGAAGTGACTGCATTTCAGCTGACACCACTTGGGGACGTCAACAACAAAGCACCCATTGACCCACGATGCAGATCTGGTGATGTCCAATGACGAAGGTGGTAAACATATGATAAACACGAGCTTCCTTCTTCCGTGCATTAATCCACATTAACCTATTCCTCCCTACCCTCTCCCCCATCTTGTTCCATCTGCCACTCAATTATTTTTTCTCTCTTTGCCTCCCTCCACCTACCACTGTCTCCCAATTCCATTCCCTTCTCCTCCCCTCCCCTACTTGGCACAACCTGTCTGTCATGTTACACTCCTCCTCTCTCCATTCTACTTCAGACTCCTGACCCACCACTTCTCCCCTCCTCTTTACCCCTCTGCACTCTCAATTCCAAGGCAGGGCTTCAACCCGAAACGTTGATAAGTCCTCCCACTTCTCCCTCCCCCCACAGATCTTGCTTGACCTTCTGAGTTCCTCCAGCCAATTGTTATTCCTCACGCCACTTGCCTTGTCCAAGCTTCTGTTTCTTACATGCTACTATACAGCACAAGAACCTGACAATAAAAGGTAAAATCAGCTTAGATCTTTAAATATTCGTAAACATTTCATAAAGGCTCCAGAAGGCCTTTGTTGATTTTGCCAGCTGGCTTCAAGATCAAACAAGATGTTCTTTGTGCATTGATGTAATCAGGTTGCTATTGACTGCGACTGGGGAGGAGGGGTTTCTCTCCGATACAATCTGTGGCTCAGACCTTCAGGGAAAAGGACAGCTCAGCGGAGGGAGTGAGGACAGCGACTCGCTCTGTCCCCGTGTGGTGCTGCTCTGCAGATTTTCACTTGAAGCTCGGTGAGGAATCAGGATGGAGGGAACTGCTCACCCATTGCACTTCAGCAATCCACCCATTCCAGCCACTGGGAGCACAGGCGGGGACAGAAGCGGCAGTAGATGCTGGAACCAGGAATGACAGACAAGATGCTGGAGGAGCTCAAGGGAGGGCGTCAGACAGCCTCAGTGGAGGGAAATGGACAGTCGACATTTTGGATCGAGACCCTGCGTCTGGTTTGAAAGATAGTGGGGAGATAGCCAGTGTAAACAGGTGAGGGGAAGGAGAGGAGCAGGAGCTGAAAGCTGATAGATGGATGCTGGTGAGGAGGGTATTTAGGCAGATGGAGGAGGAAAAAGTAGAAATAGTGACAGGCTGTGGAGTGACAGGGCTTCAGAAGATGGATCTGATAGGAAAGGAAAGTGGAGAACGGAATCAACTACTGGTTGTGGGGTGGGCAGCCATGGAAACTAACTTCTCCCTCTCCATCTCTAAGCACTTGTTCCAGTGTAACTCCCACAGCACTGTTGAGCGGGGTCATAATAGCCTCACGGTCAACATCAACAAAACTAAGGAACTGACTCTGAACTTTTGAAAGGGAAGTCAGCTGAACAGTTTCGGGAGATTTGGTATCACTGTGACAAACTGTAACAAACTCCTGTGTATGTACAATGAAAGGCATTCGGGCTGATTGCTTCACGATGTGGTATGGGAGTTCAAGTACACAGGAAAACATGAGAGTTGTGGACCCAGCCAGTTCCGTCAGAGGTGCGGATCTCCGCATTATTGGGACATCTCCAAGAGGCAATGTCTCAGGAAGGTAATGTCCATCATCAGGGACCCCCACCACCCACACCATGCCCTCAACTCATTGCAGCCATCAGGCAGGAGATACTGGAACCTGAAAATGCACACCAGAAGGTTCAACAGCAGCGGCTTCCCCACTGCCACCGGGTTCTTGACTGGACCTGAAAAACCCAAATCCAAAGTTCAAAGTAAATTTATTATCAAAGTACATAAAGTCACCATATACAACCCGTTTTCTTGCAGGCATTCACAGTAAATTCAAGAGACGCAATGGAATCAATGAAAGACCATACCTAACAGGATGGATGAACAACAAATTGTGCAAATGCAAAAGAAAATAATAATTGATAAATAAGCAATAAATATCAAGAACTTGAGAGGAAGAGTCCTTGAAAGTGAGTCCATATGCTGTTGCAACAGTTCAGTGATAGGGTGACTGAAGTTGAACAAATTATCCTCCTTGATCAAGAGCCTGCTGGTTGAGGGGTAATAACTGTTCCTGAACCTGGTGGTGCAGGTCCTGAGCTCCTGCACTCTCTTCCTGATGGCAACAGCCAGAAAAGAGTATGACCTAGGTGGTGGGTCCTCGATATGGATGCTTCTTTCCTGCAACAGAGCGCCATATAGATGTACTTAATAGAGGGAAGGGCTTTGCCCATGATGGACTAGGTTGCATCCATTACTTTTCGTAGGGTATTCCATTTAAGGAAAATGGAATTTTCATACCAAGCTGTGATGCAACCCGTCAATATACTCTCCAGCGCATATCTACAGAAGTTCATCAAAGTTTTAAATGCGATGTCAAATCTTCATGAACTTCTGAGAAAGTGGAGACACTACCTTGCTTTCTTCCTGATGGACAGATCATCTGAAATACTATCACCAAAGAATTTAAAGTTACTGAATTCTCCACCTCTGATCCCCCAGTGAGGACCAGCTCATGAACCTCCAGTTTCCTCCTCCTGAAGTCCACAATCAGCTCCCTGGTCTTGCAGACATTGAGTGAGAGGTTGTTGTTGTGGCACCACTCAGCCAGATTTTCAATCTCCCTCCTAGATGCTGATTTTTCACCACCTTTGATTAGGCCAACAACAGTGGGGTCATCAGCAAACTTAAATATGCACCTTAGACTGCATTTCCCTCAACTTGTAGTAATGTTGTTATGCTTACTGTTATTGATTTCTTCATACATATAATGAATGCTAATTCAACATTCTGTTAACTTACTTTTGTCATTTCTGTAGTGTAATGTGCTACTGCAGCAAGAATCTAGTTTTCATGGCATCTATACACTGGGTATGTTCACTTTTGGCATCAAACTTGAACTTGGACAAATTACAATGGGCCTTTTCTTGCTTGCTGTTAATATTCACCCAGCTTGCAATTTTACCTCTACCTCCACCCTGTGAAGCTTCAGCAGCAAAGTTGCTGCCAGATTCTGACTGAGTTTGTGCTGCTCAGTCAGCCAAAGGCAGAGATCTGATGGTTAATCAGGCCTGGCCAACACTCATCTATTTTCAACACAGGAGATTCTGCAGATGCTGGAAATCCAAAGCAACACGCACACACAAAATGCCGGAGGTACTCTGCAGGTCAAGCAGCATCTCTGAAAATGAATAGACAGTCAACATCTTGGGCCAAGACGCTTCTTCAGGACGTTCATTTATTTGTAGTTTCATGGTCACACGCTTCCTCTCCATAGCGGATTCAATAGAAACTTACAACAGAGAACTGGCTACATTTGCAGGAAATGATAGGTTAGTGCAGACAGGGTGTGACAAGTTCTTGCTTCCACAATCCTTTCTACCCTTGGAGCTACAGCAGTTTGAAACTGCTGCTTTATTCCATGGTGACAACGCTCCTCAGAGGTTGACTGACTGTTTCTCCTTTAACATTTTGTAAACTCCTGATCAGCACAGGATTACATTGGGACACACATAACTTTGCAATTATTCACAGTATTGAACTCAGTCAGAATTTCCCCTGACCTCAAAGGGTTTTGCTTCCCAGGTACAAAGCCCCAAAAGGCAATGGAACAAAAGCATAGATTTTTTCACTAGGGCCCTGTGAACCAGTTTTATATGAGTAAGATTAGATTAGGTGATTTCCCCAAAGAAATCCTACCTCCATATTCTGAAGTGCAGATGGTGAAACTCCTTCACCCAATAAGTATTAAAATCAGTAAAACTAACCCACATGATAACATGAGATTCTGCAGATGCTAGAAACCTCCAGCAGTGCATTTACAAAATACTCGCACTCAGAAGGTCAGGTATATAGCATCGCCTTTCCACTTTGACTCATTAGGCAACAACCGCACAGATCATAACAGTTTCGTAATGCACCACAAAACTGTTCATCTCAAAAAGAATCGGGCACTTGTTTCAAGTAAATTTTCAATGTTCTTACGCAGTGACTTCACAAAAGTAGAAGACAAGTGTTCCTGAATAACACTCACGAAGTGCTGGACAGAACTTAGCAGGTCAGGCAAGATCCATGAGGAGGATTAAACAGTTAATGTTTAGGGTTAACAACGTTCCTCGGGGCTAATGAAGGGTCTCAGCCTGAAATTTCAACCGTTTATTCCCCTCCATAGATGCCACCTGACCTGCTGAATTCCTCCAGCATTTTGTGTGTAATTCTGGATTTTCAGCATCTGCAGAATCACTCGTGTGTAACTGTTCCTGAATTACTTGAATCATTTGGCTGCAAGTAAGCCAGGATCAGCTGCTGCGTTTAATTGATGTGAACATGCTTGTGTATAGGGTCACATACAGGAAATGCAGAGGTTGATGCACTAAAGCCTACTCCATGGCGTACTCTTGCTCTCTGTCGCATGTGGCAAGCTGCCTCTATCTCTGTTAGACACGGGCAGGTTACTACATAGACAGAAAGTGGGAGTAACATTTAGCTTGATGGGTCCCATAATCCAAATGACAATCATGCTGGTGATCATCAGGAGTTCTGCCCTCTGCAGAGTGCCCACTTTCCTTGTGAAGTTTGAACAAATTTGAAGCTTATTTCACTGCGGAGACAACCTGTCTTTATTAGACAACTATGTAAAGTACAAGCTGAACACTTCAAAAGTCCAGATGATATTAAAGAAGCATTGCACAGAGATTTTACAAATCAGGTCATATTAATACTTCATTGGACAACTAAGTAAAACACAAGCAGAACAGTTCATTTACAAAGTCCAGTTGACGTTAAACAAGTATTGCACACAGATTTTACAAATCAGGTCACATTAGTACTTCTGTCCGTTGTCAGTCGACATCCCTAGTCATTACACTGCAGCCCCACTTGTCCGGCACAGCTTGTGCTTCCTCCCACACACAGTCATATGGGGGGGCAAAGGTCACAATGTACCAATAGCAGAAGTTGTCTTATATCTTCACCTCAGTTGCACATCCTCCCTCCTGCCACCACACTCAGGGCCCAGCCCAGCTGCAGTCTCCCTGGAGGCCCCTGCGTCACAGCCGTTCACACAAATTACAACACAAACATTTAATTATACAAGCTTTGACTCACACTTGCAGAATTTATATGAATAAATAGACACTAAATATCTGTTTCCCAACTCACATTTCTGTTACACGCAGAGATACACAGCTTCCTATTACAGAAAATCATGCTGCAACACCACCCCAGCATAATGCAGGCTCCTCTGTACGGCAGAGCCACAACAAAGATTAGACCTGTTGTCAGGGTTTCAGGTCGTTTGTTACCAGGAGCTGAGCTTCTTCCATCATCTCTTCACAAACATGTGCTGAACCTCCAAGAATATTGCCCTGAACTGGACTGACAGATTTCAGTACATCAGGGTGCAGGGTGTACAATGCAAAGGTGAAAAAATGCAAATCACAATCAAGGTTATATCTCATCAGTGGCAAATAGAAAAATAATTTAAAATATGATCTGTATAGTTAAACACTTTCTAACAAAATGCAATAAATACAAAGTTACTGGGGCCGGCTGGTGGCGTAGTGGCATCAGCGCCAGACTTCAGAGCGAAGGCTCCCGAGTTCGAACCCAGCCGGCTCCATGGGCACCTGCTGGCTTGACCATCAAGCTAGCAACTCCACATTGTAAAAAAAGAAATTGCCTTCTAACAGAAACATCAACAGCAAAAAGTTGATGGCGTATGCTCTCTTGTGAGTTTAAAAGGCAATTTCCTTCCTACAAAGATACTGAGGTATAAATCCATCCCTCAAATGTGAACAGATCTGCTCCAGGAATGTACTGGGTGTCAAAATTCCTGTAAAACACCATGGTAACAGCTCAGAGTTGATTCATCCATTCACAGTGAAACACAGCCCTAGACCTGGGCCTGGGACTTGTGCTCACTGTACTGCACACAGAGAGAAACTTTCTACTAAACAGCCAAAACTGTTAATTTTGTTTTCCTCTCTCTGTTACTGCCTGATCTACTCCAGGACAGTTTTTGCTTTCCTTTGGGATTTCCAGTGTCCATAGTATCTGGCTTTTGTTGGGACTGTGAAGAATCTACAAGCCTGTTGGAGAAGGTGACATTTTGAGCGCGATGTTACATTCTTCAGTGGCTGCATCTCTGCTTCCCCATGGACAATAATTGTTGGAACTCCCTCGTCGGATCCAGAGTATACCACAGAACCTAAATCCATGAACCTCCTTTAAAATCTTCAGGATGTGAACAGCACAATGTCAGACCACCCAAAATATTTGTGTTCCGTTTGAATTGCATAAGACAAACAACAAAACTTTGAGCAGCTGAAAATGTGCAACTCTGCCTTAGTATCATAGAATGCACCCGACTTCACATACACTGATACAGTGCTCTCCTCCTTCTACCCTGCTGTCACATTCGTGTGGCAGCATTAGTTTTCACCTTCTGTACACACTTATCCACATTACATCGAATTCCCCCACTCAGTTCCAGATTAACCCAACCAACCCCCCCCCACCAAACCCTATGTTTATGGAAACACAATGGCTCAGAAGGCCACTTGTCCCATTAGTCAATGCCAGCCTTTGTTGAAATATCCTCATTTCTCCATCTCCCTGATAACTCCATTCCCTGGATGTCGATCAAATTCCCTTTTAAAATACTTATTGATAATGCCCATACATCAGAAAATTCCAGTTCAGAACAACTGTTGGCTAGGTTGTGTTTTCTAGCAGAAGGCATGTTGCCTAAACATTTAAATATATTTTTTTATATATTGAGAAATAGCATGGAATAGGTTCTTCCAGCCAGGCTCCCAGCACCACCACCCCCCCCAATTTAACCCGAGCCTAGTCACAGGACAATTTTCAATGGCCAATTAATCACCCGGAGGAAACCCACACAGTCTCAGGGAGAACAGACAAACTCCTTACGGACAGCAACCGGAATTACACCCAGGTTGCTGGTACTGTAAGGCATTGCTTTCCATGGCTTCTGTGGCTTAAACATCCCAGACCAAGGGAGATCAGTCTTTCCATTCTTAACTCTGACCCCCGTTGCCCCATCTCACCACACCCCTGCCCTGGTTAACCCAGGATTTGAGCTACAGATTAGCCAGGGTCAACCTGAATTCCAAAGCAGCCCGACGATGTCTCGGTGCACCTAGTCCCTGTAAAAAACTGCGCAGAAGTATGTCGGAGCATTAAGTATCATTTTCTGCTGACACTATTAGCAATGTTAGCTTTTCTTTCTGTAGAAAAGGCTGGAAAAGTTACTCAAAGCAGGAGTATCTTACGCATATTATCACACAACAGACTAGAGTGACTGGGTGTACACAGTGGGGACTCTGGGTAGGGATGGATGATGCGGGCTCCTGATGCTCAGGGTCAAATCGCCTGCCAACTCCAACCAATCAAGATGATTTTGAGGGCAAGTTGCTAGAGTACAGTCAGAGAGAGGGCAATGGGTGGGGAAATACATGCTGAAGGAAAACGTCCCTATCTAAGTACAGACTCCCATCCCACACTAACTTTACTGCAATGAAATGGTTACTTGTTGGCCCTCGACAACATGCACTTCACTTCTCAAAGTCTGTCACAGAGTCCCGACCTAGCTCACCTGATTCACGTTACAGGACCTCCTTCCTCTTTCTACCTGCTCATCAGGACCTCTGCTTGTTTATCCAACCCCTTTTAGAATGCCCTACAGATAGCCTGTGGTATCTTTGGCCCTGGCATCAGGAGGCAGGCCCCAATCCTGGAAGTGACTGTCTATTCTCCACACTATTAGTTCTCCACCTACTATCACCCTCAGACCCTCATTCGTCCAACCCCTCCCCCCACCCCCATGCAGCAATGTCACCCACTCTGTGCTGTGACCTTAGATCTGGATGGATTTCTCCACAGATACAGCCACTCCTCCCAGCACCTGGCAGGAGAATGTTGCTTTGGACTGGCATGCACAGAGGTTGCCTCCCTTCCTCTGGCTAGTGTGGTTTGGAACAGAAAATGAACTTAGTTACTCAGTGCCCTTTCACCTGTGGAACACCATCACACATCAGAAAATCCCAGAGTGAGCTCTAGTTTCCTCACTGGCTCACCTGGTCCAGGTTTCTGGGGTAATAGCCAGGAGGAGATCAATGAGTGCGGTGGTGTGGGTTGTGACAGCCTCTGACAATTAGCGCCATGGCACACAGCACAGAAACGGGCCCTTCAGCACAACTCCATGCTAGCCGACCTACTCCCATTGCCTGCATTTGGCCAATATCCCTCTAAAGTTTTCCTGTCCATGTATCTGCCTAAATGTCTTTAAAACATTGCGATTTTACCCACCTCTACCAACTTTTCTATCTGCATATCCACCACTTTCTGTCTCTCAGATCCCCACTCACCTTAAACCAATGCTATCTAGCTTTAGATTCCCCCACCCTGAGAAAAAGCCTGCAGCTACCTAACCTATCTGTGACCCTCATAATTTTATAAACATCTCTAAGGACTCCCCTCATCCTTCTTCACTTCAGAAAAAGTCCTGGCCTGTCCAATCTCTCCTATTTCCTCCAACCCTCCACTCCAGGCAACATGCTTTCGAGTCTTTTCTGCATCCTCTCTAGTTGAATGACATGCTTCACGTGGCCTGGCAAACAGAACTGCAGACAGCACTCTGTGCAATCGGACCCACGTTTTGCACAACAGAGATGTGATGTCCCAATTCTTGTACTGAGTGCTATGGCCAGCGATGCAACAAGCCTTCTTCACCACTCTGTCCACCTCCATCATCACTTTCAGGGGGTCGTGTACTTCTAGTCTTGGGTCTTCTTGTTCTACACCATTCACCAGGGCCCCACCATTCTCATCTACTCTAGCTTCCCTATTCCATTCCTTTGTCCACTACCATTCCTTTGTTCATTTTCCTATAGAATCTATAACTTTTTTGTAGCTTTAGACAACTTTCCTCACTATCCACTGCATCACCAGTTTTGCTGAGTTCAAACAGGAAACAGACATAAAAGCTTAAATCTATTTACTCTTTCCCTGACAATAATGAGCCGAGTCATAAATTGACAGATGGATTCAGATTCAATCTTTGAAAACCATGCAAATTGAAAAAAGAAATAAAGCAATTTTGTCTAACTGACAAGTCAACATCCTGAAACTTTAACTCAGATTCTCCCTCCACAGACACTGCCTGACCTACTAAGTAATTAGAGCATTTGGATCATTATTCAGCTGTTGCTTTGGTCAGTGGAAACTTCAAAGACTAAATCCAAATTTCCAAGATAATAAAGGGCTGCATTTTTCCTCAAATTTCTAGCCTCACAAATGAGAAGTAATGATCTGATATCTGGGAATTATTTAAAGAACATCTGAACAAGATCACCATCTGAAACCCTGGATGTTTGGTGTTGGCTGGCTGACTGAACCTGGAGCCTCAGGGAAGGATGGGAAATGTTTGTTGACAGGATGGTTGTCAGAGAAACATCACTCAGATTCATCAGGGAAGTTGAAAAATGACTGCCATCAACACAGAGAACGTAACACTGGAGAGGTGAATTGAAGAGCTGCCGTTGTCCTCAATCACGTAAACAGCATGACGATGTCTCACTCCTCTTTCATTTGAAAAACATTCATAAAAGCCAATATCAGCTTCAGAAAGTTTACTTAAGAACAGCAGACAGTTATCACCGTTTGAAGAACAGGGCAGCTCCTTGCTATCATTGAATCTCCACGAGTAATCAGCGTGATAGGATTTCTTTGGGCAGGGCAGGTACACGGGGACCTGTTTCTCAAGAGATAGAGGGAGCACCGGCCAGTCCTGGGGGATTTTCTGCCGTGAGGAATGCTGGCGAGCAACTGCAAGGAGAAAGACGGACATAATTAGTTTGCTGGATTGTTACAGCTCTCTTCAGCTCACAGGACTTCTGAGATTTTATATCAGGCTCAAGCGCTCTTGACAATTATATCAGTTCAGGCAACTGACCACTGTGGATTCCAAATGTTATCAACACAGAAGGCCATTTGGCCCAACATCCATGTGAGCTTG
The DNA here is from genome assembly GCF_030028105.1 of Mobula birostris. Classification (NCBI taxonomy): domain Eukaryota; kingdom Metazoa; phylum Chordata; class Chondrichthyes; order Myliobatiformes; family Myliobatidae; genus Mobula; species Mobula birostris. The sequence goes on along the minus strand of NC_092387.1, from coordinate 20,489,642 downwards.
CTGCAAAAGTTATCCCTGCAACTTTGTGTTCTCCCCAAAGCTGTGCCCCTCTGCTTAAACTGTGATAGTCACAGCCACAGACTCTGCTGCAGGGGCTCTTGGCAACTGCGCTTATGAATGTGCACATTTCAGCTAATGCCTGTTTAATTTTGCTGGTATTTAACTCCCTTTTCGTTGTAATGCTTGTTGAGACTTGAGCAAAGCACAGTAACATTATGTTGCCTGCTTGCATTCAATCCTGTCTGAGAATGTGGTCTATCAATTCGATTTATGCTGGAGACCAGCGCTGTTTGTTTTATATTTAGATATTTGCGGTGTTGCCATCTAGTTTTCCGTTTTAGTTATGGCCCTGTTTGGCCTAGCGTTTATTGTTTTCCAGTCACAGACAAGAGTAATTCTGCAGGTGCTGGAAATCCGAGCAACACACACAAAATGCTGGAGGAATTCAGCAAGCCAGGCAGCATCCATGGAAAAAAGTACAGTCAGCGTTTCAGGTGAAAACCCTTCAGCAGGAGCAGAAAGAAAAAAAGATGAGCAGTAGATTTGAAAGGTGGGGGAGAGGAGGGAGTAACACAAGGTGATAGGTGAAACCAGGAGGGGGACTGGAATGAAGAGCTGGGAAGTTGATTGGTGAAAGAGATACTGAGCTGGAGAAGGGGGAGTCCGATAGGAGAGAACAGAAGGCCATGGAAGAAAAAGAGGGGGTGGAGCACCAGAGGGAGGCGATGGGCAGGCAAGGAGATAAGGTGATAGAGGGAAAAGGGGATGGGAAATAGTGAAGGCGTGGGGGGGGGGGGGGTGTCGATTTCTTGAGCTTCAGCTAATGGTCCCCTCCTTTCACCATTCCCCATCTCATTATCTCCTTGCTTGCCCATCGCCCTAACCCACTTTTGTTTCTTCCATGGCCTTCTGTTCCCTCCTATCAGACTCCGCCTTCTCCAGCCCTGTATTTCTTTTACCAATCGACTTCATTTCTCCCCTTCCTGGTTTCACCTATTACCTTGTGTTTCTTTCTCCCCCTCCCCCACCTTTTACATCTACTCCTCATCTTTCTTCTCCAGTCCTGCCGAAGGATCTCGGCCCGAAACGCTGACTGTACCTTTTTCCATATGTGCTGCCTGGCCTGCTGAGTTCCTCCAGCATTTTGTATGTGTTGCTTATTATTTTCCTTTCCCTTAAGATCGGGTTCAAATTAAAGTCCGTGAATAATCGACCCACTTCAATGTGTGTGTGTCTCTCTCTCTCCCCTCACACTGAGCCATATCCAAAGGCCCTGACAGTGACTACAATGATCTCTGCCTGAACCTGCTGTTTTACAGAGGCCTCACTGTTGCTCCTGTTTTGCTTGGTCCACACAGAAAGAGGAAGAGAGTCTTCATTTCATAACTCAAACATCAGAAAGCAAAAGGATATCAAAAATAGAGTGGTCTCCTTTACAGGATATGCACATTGCTTATAAACGGTTCCGACTATACTGTGTCAGTGGCCGCAAATGGACCTTGCAGAAAATGTACGCTTTCAGGTGAGAACTGAACCTGTAAGCAGAGGAGAGAAACTGTGCATCATCGGACTATTTCTCACCTGAACCATGGACACAGCCGTCACCATTCTTGAGATCTTGTTGGACAGTCCTCCTAAATGAAACGGAATGCAGAATTCAGCATCTGTACTGAGAGAGGGGAACCCACCCTCCACCAGTTAGTGTTGGCAAAATAATGCTTTCACCCCCTTAGACACCCCTCCTTTACAACATCATTACATGGCCAGTAGTGAGACAGTCAGAAGCAGTGATACATAAACAAAACTGTTTTACTTCCTGTTTCCTAGATTCTCTACTTCTCTCACTAATTTGTTGGGGAAAATATCTTGGCAGCAGCTTGTGAGAGTCCTGCTGTGCCCCGGTTCCTACCAGGTCACACTCACACCAGGACTGACCTGCCCCAGACTGTGATCCAGCGATCCCTAGGGTCCAATTCTCCCCTAAGCCCTTGCCTCTCTGTAACACTGCATCACTCTCAAGCTCGACCACCCCCCCACCCCCAAGGTCCTCGGCAACTCCATATCCAGGCTGCCATGCATCCTACGTTTTCTTGGAATTGCTACTGGCAGCCATGCCTTCTACCACAGAATTTCCTCCCTTCTGGAGATCGGTGTCAAATGCCATGACAACCTTGTCTGGCTGCAGTAGAAATGCATATTGAGGACAATCTTGTTACGAGTCCGAAAGCTTGTTACCCAGTGGTTTAGGACTCAAAAGTCAGGAGCTGGTGAATGGTTCCCCTTGTGTAGCCATGAGTTTTAAAAAAAAAAACAGGATTCTAAATTAAGTTCCTCATCTACTACGGGTAACGGCAGTGCACATCGTGCCAGATAAAGGACACTGACCAGTAAAGGGGTCACTGAATTAGGTACCTGGTAGCATATTGATAAAGGGAAACAGATTGGTTAATAGATGCTCCAGTCTTTGGATAGGATATTGGGTTATAGAATATAGAATGTAGAACATTATGCCACAGGAACTGGCTGTATAGCCCTCCCTGTCTTCACCCACTATCATGCTATTCTAACTAATCTTACTTTCCTGCACAATGTTCATATCCTTTCTCTTTCCTGTCCATCATTGTGTTTACCTCAACCAGAGGTTCCCAACCTGGAGTCCATGGATCCCTCGGTTAATGACAGGGGTCCATGGCATAAAAAACTTTGAGAACCCCTGGTCGTCTTAATTGATGGAATTCTATCTGTTTCTAGCACTTCCATTGGCAGCTTGTTCCAGGTTCTGCACTGAGAAGGGATTGCGTTGGAAATCTACTGCTAGCCGCCGTCAGATTCATTGTTAGGTTCTGTACTGTATTGGCCTCAGATCAGATGCCAGGCTGTTTCTAAGTGGGCACTGGGTTGGATAATGTATCCTAAACTAATAAGAGGAATCAAAAAGTCAGTATGCATTGGTTTGGACATTGTAGACTGCACTGAAAATTGGCCCATCATAATCATTGGACAAATATCCCCACATTAATGGAAAAACCTATCGCGTATCTAAACGGAGCTCCTGCACAACATTTACAAGTGAGTGTCAGCCACAATGGAAATCCAACAGCAGTAATCGCCATTTCCCTGCCCAGCTACCTGTTCTCTCAGACACAAATACTGGGAAAAATTCCCCTCAGTGCCGACTGTATTGAGTGAGGAGCTGGCACACACAAACACATGGACTGATGAAAAAGCAAATATATAACAGTGTGTCCATGTCCCTTTTCTCTCCGCAAAATACTGTTCAATGCAGAATTTACTGAAGCCAACTTATGCACCACAATCCAGCCGCATGAACATCAGCACCCAATGTGTCACTAGGTGAGGGACAGTGACTGGATAACTTGGAGGATTCCCTTGTTACATGGACGTGCTCAGTGAGATGTTTAGTGTCCAGCTGACAAAACAGCCGGGGCCCTGGTTTCATGGGTCACTAAAGGGTTAACCCATTCAGTGGTGCAGCTCTCCCTCAGTACTGAACCAGACCTTCAGTCTGGATTTCGTACAGACGAAGAAAATAATTGAAGGACGTACTTAGAACTGGGTGTGATGGGGACACATTTCTGTCTCTGAATATCCCATCCACAGGAAGGATCTCTGGCCTGAACACATTCCCCGCAGTTTCCATGGTATAGCTCACACTGCACTAGTGGGAATCGAACCTGCTCCTTGGCAGATGTGACGTACAGAAGTTTCTGGAAAGAAAAAGTGAAATTCTTTCAATGTCAATATTTGTACTACAGTTATTTTCAAAGTTTTAATATAAATATTTCTGGTTATTGCTATGACTGGCTTGCATTTGCAGGTCAGGGGGTGACCACTGATCTTTGCACTTACCTTGTTCGAGTCAAGGGACATCGATAGAATTGGCGCAGGTTCTTTTAAAACAGAAAGCTCTGCTATAATGAAGGCTGGGGAACCAATCTCAAGAACCTTCTGGATTTTACCGTCTCCTGTGGATGAAAGATAACCCGAGATTTCAGAAATATGGGAACAATAGGAATTCACATTGCTCACGGTGTGACACTGTACAGGAGAGAGAGAGGGTGAGTGAGAGTGAGAGAGAGTGTGACAAAGAGAGAGAGAGCGAGAGAGAGAGACTGTGAGTGAGAGACTGACTGCATCCCAAGTATCTGGGACTAACACAGTCAATGCATTGTCCACTCAGCTGAACAATCATGGAGAGGACTGACTATATAATATAATGGAAACCATTGATTGGCTAGGTAGGACCTTCTTACCCAGTCCATTACCTTGTTTAGCTGGTCCCATATGGGCTGTAGGGGACTACACCCACATTTTCCCCAGTCACCCACTCCAGTCAACCTGGGTGAGGAGAACTCACAAACACTTGACAGAACTTACCCAGGCTTGCCGAAGCTGGATGAGCTCTCTGTGAGACACAGGGCTTCCACACCCAGAGAGATGGTGAGCTTCCTGTGATTCAGCAGCCCACCCCCTCTGAGGAAGCGATGCGCTCCGTGGGTTATTATCCCTGAACAATTACCAGAAATGGAGAGAAACCATAACAACCTCACACCCGTCAGCCCAGTGCAACATCGCAAGTGATCTGAAGATACAGTAACCACAGGCCTAACTTGACTTGGGTCATTGACTTGGTTGGGGTTAATTTAAGGCAGGATTCTAAGGGGAATTTGACTATTTTCAAAACATTAGTGTTTAGTCTCCGCAAGAAGGTGAACAGGATTTAAGTTTATTGACTCCTCTGAAGGTTAGAGGTACAGAACCTGAAGACTGCAGGAGACAAGTCAGGATCACGTAAAGGCAAAAGTTGTAATGTAGGAACGGGGAAGCTAGTTCCAACCCTCAGGTAATCTGAGGCTGATCTACACCGACACCGGTTTCTTTCTCCTGACTCTATGAATCTTGAAGGCAGTTTTCTTCTGGTGGGGATACTGCTCTATAATTCCTGAGACTTATACCTCCCCCTGCCTTGGGAAAGCAGCAAGCATAATCAATCTCCCCTCCCACCCTAGTCATTCTCTCTTCTTCCCGCTCCTCTCAAACAAAAGATACAATCACATGAAAACTGACCACCAGGTGCAAGGACAACTTTTATCCCGCTCTTTTAAGGCTGCTGAATGGACTTCTTGTAGGGTAAAGATGAACTCTTGTACCACACAATCTACCTCAACATGGCCCCTTGCACCTTATTGTTCACCTGGACTATACTTCCTCTTTAACTCGGTGGAACTCTATATGCAGCATTGTACTACCATGATGTATGCACAGCACTGTGCAAGCCTCTCACACATATATATATAGCTACAGTGTCTAAAACATTTGCATGGGACTCTGGTAATTTTATGTATTACGTTGTACTGACGTATGTGAGTGAAGATAAACCTGATTCTGATACGGGTCTCTGTTGTGGACTGAGAGTGGGAAGGGGGCAGGGAGAGGGGAATCATGCTTGGGAAAAGGGGAAGAGAGAGGGGAGGAGTGTATCTACACCCATGCCACCCCCCGCCCCTGCCCTACCTGTCTCACACCCTTCCCGTGGTGCTTCACCCTCGCTGTTCCCAACATCCTTCGCTCCCACCAGATTTACAAACTCGCTCTCCGCTCCATGTTGACAAATACAGTACTGTGCAAAAATCTCAGGCACCCTAGATATATATGTGTGTGTGTGTGTGTGTGTGTGTGTGTGTGTGTGTGTGTGCCTAAGACTTTTGCACAGGATGGTATGTTTTGAAATGATCTTAATGGATTGTTTGCAGAACAAAAGTTTTTCACTGTACCTTGGTACATGTGACAATGATGAAGCAAATGTAACTACAGGTTTACCGCAAGCTAGTACACAGGTGATGTGGTAGCCAGTGTGCTCTGCATTCTCCAAAATGTGGTTCCATTGAAACCCAAGGAATTTTTAATTCCAGCGAAAGCTACTTCAACATCAATTCATATAACCCATCCTTAACACTGTTTGGCTGCCTATCACATTGCTATCTGTGGGAACTCCCTGTACATAGGCTTGGATGTTTAAAACCATTTAATTCACACCTTGTAAGAGAATCAACTACTCTTCAATGTGAAGGATGCAAGTACTTACTTTACAATACCCTGTCACACCTTGCAAGGATTTACCTTGGGAAATTGGCTGTTCTGTCTGCACACATTGCAGATGGAAAGAGTGCAATAGATCCACAACACAGGCATCAAGGTGGGTCACGTTCACCAGAACTGAATCATCAGCTGATTAATCACATCCTCCCACCACTTAAGATCAAGTGGATTTTAACTATTTATTGAGAAGGCTCCAACATGCCCAGCTCCTTCATGGGCACTAGCCTCCCCAGCATCAACGACATCCTCAAAAAGGCTGCATTAATCATTAAGAGTGCCGCATCACCCAGGACATGCCATCTTCTCTTTGTTACCATCACGGAGGAAGTACAGGAGTCTGAAAACACACCCTCAACATTCTGGAAACAGCTTCTTCCCCTCCATCATCAGATTTTGGAGCTGACAATCTACGATATCTATCGCTCTCTCTCTCTCTCTCTCTCTCTCTCTCTCTCAACACTAACTATATCAGAATCAGATTTACTATCTTTACTATCACTGGCATAAGTCGTGAAATTAGTTAACTTAGTGGCAGCAAAACAATGCATACATCATAAATATAGAAAATAAATCAATTACAGTATATATATGTATATTAAATAGTTAAATTAAAAATAATAAACAGAAATAATATTTAAAAAATGTAAGGTAGTGTTCATGGGTTCAATGTCCATTTAGAAATCAGATGGCAGAGGGGAAGAAACTGTTCCTGAATCACAGAGTGTGTGCCTGCAGGCTTCTGTACCTCCTTCCTGACGGTAACAATGAGAAGAGGGCATGTCCTGGGTGATGGGGGTCTTTAATAATGGATGCTCACTTTCTGAGGCACCGCTCCTTGAAGATGTCTTGGATACTACTATGGAGGCTGGTAGCCATGAGGAGCTGAGTAATTTTTATTTGACTTATACACTTATAATATTTTTATATATTACAATATACAGCTGCCACAAAAGTATGTCAGTGATATTAAAATAGGTGTTTAATACATTGGTCAGGCCCAGGTATTCCTGCGAGTTTACTTACACAAACATTACGGATTCAAGGAGCAGATGCTCGGGAGTGGTCGGGATAGGTGGATGGGTAGGAAATGGGGAATTGCTTAGAGATGGAAAACACTAGGAACAGGGCTTTAGAATTTCAGCTAGGCTCATCTGTAGGGGAAGGAGTGGATAGCAAGTTGTCACTTGGCCTGCAGTGAAAGATTTGAAGCATTCATCATCCTTCCCAAACTACACTGAAAGGCGGCTGGGAGAAGGTGCAGAAATAAAATTGAGACTTAGCTGGGAAATGACGAGAGAAAGCTCATGTGGAGCTTAAAATCCTTCACAGAAACTGCTGGTTATTATCACTTACCCATTGCCACATACAGGATACGGGACTCTCTTCCTTTGGGACCAATAACAGAATCCACGACTATTTTCTTGAAGTGGTTCTGATAACTGATCATGAGAGGATTTTTCCCGATGGGATGGATTGAAACATCCATTTCTGGATGGTGCTCCATAACAACGAGTACTTCATCCTTCAGTTCCTTTGTGTTATTGACACACTGCAATATTGAGTTGAAACAAAGTTCAAAGTAAATTTTTATTATCAAAGTACATATATATGTCACCATATATAACCCTGAGATTCATTTTTCTGTGGGCATACTCAGCAAATCTATAGAATGGTAACTATAACAGGATCAATGAAAGATCAACAGAGTGCAGAAGACAACAGACCATGCAAATACAAATATAAATAAATAGCAATAAATAACGAGAACATGAGGTAATGAGATAAAGACTCCTTCAAGTGAGGTCATTGGTTGTGACACAAAACAGGTTAGTCAAAGATGAAAGTCAGGGAGCCCTTCCCAATCTAAAGTACGAAGTAAAGAAGCAGTGATGGAAAAGGACTGAAATTTAGTCAAAAGGTCTTTCTTGGAATTGTTAGTTAAGGTACGATAGTAAAATGACCAGCAAAACCAATGGAGAGCGACTGCCACTGAATATGGTGGAAAAGCTGAGTCAACCAATCAGCAAAGTTCATTCTTTGGTTAATTTGATTGTGTGGAGGCCTGATTTGGTAGTGTGAATTATTTGATAATTTGTCCTATAACAATCCAGACCAGTCTTTGCAGCGTACCATCTAACAACCATTGTATCAACTAACTCAGATCAAGGTGGAAGTTGCAGATGAGCACAGGAGACGGATGTTCTGTTATGGATCAGTCTTTCCTGTCTCTTCTTTAAACAATGCATGTGTGAGGGAGAAATTGGGAAATGTGATACAAGATGAGGAAAGTGAATTTCTTTTCTCCAGGAAATGGAGGCTGAGGGCTTACTGTGCTTGTAGTCCTTTAATTGCTTGCAGGTTTTGACAGAGTGTTGAAGAGAAGGGTCCCACGAGGGGGAGAACGTGACTGGAGGTCATCAGAACAAGAGAGACACTAGCGAACTCAGAAGGTTCTTTACACAAAGGGCAGTGATAACGTGAAGCTTTCCCCCACAGAGAAGGGCCGAGCTGACAGTGTTGATGTATTTATTATCAAGCTGGTCAGGGATATGCAGGGTGGAGGGATACAGAGTCTCACTGCTAGACTTAGATGAGAAACGAGGTGAGAAACTTGAGTGGGGCTTAAATGCCGGGATGGTCTGGTTGTGCCCAATGGTCCGTTTCTGTACTGTACAGCCACGTAATCCTGTGCAAGGAGGGATCCAGTCATCCCAAGGTGAAACCGTTAAACCTTCTGTATCCTTCACTTACTTTATAAATTGCCATCTAAACATACTTAATGATGATTCTATGTAAACATGCTGCTCTGTCATTTCTCCCACCTACCGTGAATAGAACTGTGTCCCTGGTGTTGCACCTACCAGCTCCTCCCATTGTACTGCAGCCTTTCCCAGACACCACCCACCTCTAAATCCCTACTGCTCAAACTTCTGCCAGTTTTCATCCTGAATCACAAATGCTGACATTAAAGCAGTGGCTCGGACAGGGAGTTAATACAGTTACTAATTGACATCCACATGCACTGGTCCAATTTTCCCCTCACTATACTGCTCACGTGCAACACCATGAGAATGTGATTACTCAAACAGAGATAATTTAAGCCCAGCTTTCATGGGATAATTACTCTGCATTCACAAAAGTCAAATATCCAGTTGGCAGTCCCTCACCTGGCCAGGTCTGGGGTTGGAGGGAACACTGCCCCTGTAACCCTTAAAGGCAGATTGTCCAAACGCATCGCTGATCTCCTTCATGGAGTACACACACACGGCTGTTCCGTTCCTGAAATAGGCACAATATTAGAAAAGTATTCAGTGAGGGAGAGAAAGAGAAAAAACTGTGTTGCTTCTTATCGAAAGCACTGCCCCCTATACAACTGCAGGATGTGTGGGCTGCTAATGCACAAAACATAGTTCACAATGTACGTGGGCTAAATAAATTAATCTGATCTCTCTTACTGTCATTAGATAACTTGTCTAAGAATAACTTACAAGCCACCATATCTTATGGGTTTCATCTCCAGAGAGTGGGAGATCAGTACGTATTACAATATAGGTCTGGATATGACGAAGGTGACAGACTGGCTCGGAGTGACATTACCTTGAAATGTCTAGACCTGATAAATATCTCAGAGTAAGAATCGGATTGTATAATCATTACAGTGCAGGGACTGGTTCTGATAAAAAATGCAATAGTTCCATTACAGCAGAAATCTGCAACCTTTTTTGCACCGTGGACCAGTTTAATACTGACAATATTCTTGCAGACTGATCGACCCAGTTGGGGGGGGGGGGGGGTGTTCAAGTAGGGTTAAGCTCACCTCAATATGTCTTTTACAGTTAGAGTTGCCAACTTTCTCACTCCCAAATAAGGGACAAAGGTAGCAGTCAAATCCCAGGACACTTTACCCCAGGAAAGACTACCATGACCATGATGCCTTGCGCAGGCACCTGTGCGCGCATACGTGACGTGCACATGTGATGTGCGCATACGCACCGATTATTTTCCCCCACAAATCGGTTTTGCTTTCATCTTCCTGACTACACTGTACGTACATTATTTCTACTTTATATAGGCTGTGTATTTATCATATCATTCCTGCTTTTACTATATGTTAGTGTTATTTATTTTCGGTTTTATGTGTTATTTGGTAGGTTTTTTTTGGGTCTGGGACGCTCAAAAATTTTTCCCATATAAATTAATGGTAATTGCTTCTTCGCTTTCATAGGAACGCTCTACCCTAGTAGGGGAAATACGGGACAAGGACAGTCCCATATAGGACAAACCAAATTAGCCCAACATACGGGATGTCCCGGCAAATACGGGACAGTTGGCGACCCTATGTTCAAGTTCAACAGTGCGTGACAGGGAATGAGGAAAGATGCAGCTGACTCATACCATTTCCCCGCGGCCCGGAAGCACATGCTCTGCGGCCCGGTGGTTGGGGACCGCTGGATTACAGTGATACATCTGATTAAAGAACAGTGTAGGTCTGGTTCTAACAACACACACAAAATGCCGGAGGAACTCAGCAGGCCAGGCAGCATCTATGGAAAAGAGCAAACAGTCGACATTTCGGGCCATAAAGTCTGGCCTGCTGAGTTCCTCCAGCATTTCATGTGTGTTGCTTGGATTTCCAGCATCTGTAGGTTTTCTCTTGTTAGGTCTGGTTCTGATTATCATTAATGAATAGGCTCTTAATCCAATAGATTTTACTGTGATTCAAAGAGGGGATCCCAAAACTGAGTCCTTTCCTGGACCTCCACTCAGCCCTTTCTCATTCTAAGGACATCTCCACACACCTGAACCTATCCTCTCTCCACGACCCAATATACAGGATGTCCCGGCAATGTATCCCAACGTGTTTAGTGGTAGGACACTGAGCAGAACCCTCCCATGCTTGGTTCCCAGGGATGAAGTGCCCCTTGAACTATGGCCTCAAAGAGCAGTTCCAGTAGAGTGAACTTCAGGTAAGGGACATCTGACATCATCTGGTTCTCCTCTCACAGGTGCCTCCTGCTCAGATGGGTCCTGAAGACATTTGATCCAAAGAGGACATTCTTGTGACATTTAGAGAGTCATAGAGAAGTACAACACAGAAACAGGCCTTTCGACCCATCTAGTCCATGCCAAAACTATTTAATCTGCCTACTCCTATCAACCTGCACTGGGACCATAGCCCTCCATATCTCTACTACTCATGTACTTATCCAAACTTCTTTTAAATGTTGAAATTAAGCTTGCATGCCCCACTTGTGCAGGCAGCTCATTCTACACTCTCACCACCCTCTGAGTGAAGAGGTTTCCCCTCATGTTCCCCTTAAACTTCTCACCTTTCCCTCTTAACCAGCGGCCTCTGGTTGTAGTCCAACCCAACCTCAGTGAAAAAAGCCTGCTTGCACTTACCCTATCTATACCCCTCATAATTTTGTATACCTCTATCAAATGTCCTCTCAGACATCTATGTTCAAAAGAATACAGTCCTAACTCAAATCGATCTTTCCTTATAGCTCAGGTCTTCCAGACCCAGCAAAATTTTTGTAAATTTTCCCTGCATACTTTCAAACTTGTTTACATCTTTCCTGTAGGTAGGTGTGTGGTTCTGATCATAATACTCCAAATTAGGCGTCATCAATGCCTTATACAACTTCAACATAACATCCCATCTTCTGGACTCAGTACATTGATTCATGAAGGCCAATGTGCCAAAAGCTTTCTTTATGACCTTATCCACCTGTGATGCCACTTTCAATGAATTACGGATCTGTATTCCCAGATTCCTTTGTTCTACCACACTTATATGCCCTACTGTTCACCACGTAAAACCTACCCTGGCTGGTCTACCGAAGAGCAAAACTTCCCACTTGTCTGCATTAAATTCCATCTGCCATTTTTCCAGCTGATGCAGATCCCTCTGCAAGCCATGATAGCCTCCTTATAGTCCACCACACTCTCAATCTTGGTGCCATCCTCAAATTTTACATTATCATTAACATCCCGATAATTGATATAGGTAACAAACAACACAGGACCCAACAGCACACCACTAGCCTCAAGCCTCCAGTCAGAGAGGCAACCCTCTACTACCACTCTCTAGTTTCTCCCCCAAACCCAATGTCTGGGATCTGAACCTCCTTGTCCAGCATCCCATGTGGGACCTTGTCAAATTCCTTACTAAAGTTCATGTAGGCAATATCCACCGCCTTGCCTTCATCCACTTTCCTGCTAACTTCATCAAAAATCTCTATAAGATTGGTCAGACATGAGGTACCATGCGTGAAGCCATGCTGACTATCCTTAATCAGTCCATGTCTATCCGGAGGACCAATTTTGTCCCCTGTAGTCCTTTGGCTCTTAACATATCTGTGGAATCCCTTAGGATTCTCCTTAACCTTGTCTGCTAGAATTTTTAAAAAATCAATGCAGTCCTCACTGCTGGGAAGACTGAAGTGATTCCAAATTTGTCCAGAATAACAATTAGACCTGGATGGAGAGAATGGGGATGGTGGTGCCCATGTAATGTGCACTGTATCAGGCTTTGATGGAACACCTTTAAATTTGCTACCACCATTCTACATTCAACATGTTCAGCATTTGGGGACTCACCAATTGCTGCTAAAAACTCCATACACACTCTCTTCTTTGTCATGGGGTGACTTGTAAACAAAGACATCTTCAATTCTGTTGAAATGGACGTTTTCAGCAGGGTTGCTGCAGATCAGACGGGCTTTGAGAAAGGTTGTCCACTTACTCAGCAGTCGTTGTCTGGATCCACCTCGGTCATTCTGTGAACAAAACAGATCCAAACCTGTGACAAACATCACATCGGCAGTTGACCGAGGAAAGCCAGAGAGGGAAAGCGCCTACCATCAGGTGATCAGAACACATTAAGCCACCAGAATCCTGGATCATAACAAGTGACTTTTGCAAATGCTTAACAAATCTATTGACCAGGAAAGTAATTAAAGACTTTATAACCAAATAAAGGGCTCTATAGCATTTTACAACTACACAGTGTCCTTGGTAACATCTTAGGAGGAATACCAATCCCAGATAATTGACATTTTACACATTTGGTTTAGTCCAAGGTCGAATGAAATCCTCTGTGAGCTCACAAGTAGAGACCGTTAAAACAAGAACAGCACTAAGAAATTGAAGTTGGACTTCAGAGGAAACTCCTTTACCAAAAGAGGAGGAAGAATATGGAACATTCTCCACAGGGAGTGATTGAAGTGAATAGAGTTGCAGATAGTTAAAGAACAGAAACAGGTCCAACAGCTCACCAGGACCACACCAATCCTCTGAACCATCTTCAAGACTCCAGCAAGTGAAGTCCTTATCAGAGTCCTGAAGGTGCTGTTCTTCTGTCTCCCTTATAAACGTTCACAACTCTGAAAAGGACTTCACTTAACTTGCGGGCAGCACCGTGTCGCAGTGGGTACTGGAGCCGTCTCACAGCTCCAGCGATGCAGGTTCAACTCTGACCCCGGGTGCTGTCTGTGTAGTTTCCACATTCGCCCTGTGACTGCGTGGTGTTCCCTGGATGCTCTAGTTTTCTCCCACATCCCAAACAGTGTGTGGACTGGGAGGTTAACTGGTCACTGTGAATTGCCCCTGGTGTATGGGTGCGTGGTAGATTGTGGGAGAAGTTAGTGAGAGCGTAGGGAGAATCAAGTGCTAATGGGCGTGATGGGCTGTGACGCAGTGGGGCAGAGGGCTTACTTCCAGCTGTTTAACACAACCACTCATGACAAAATAAATATTGTACAATAAGACAGCAAAATAGTGAGACAGTGTTCATGGGCAGAGATGGACGGAAATACACTCAGTAGCCACTTATTTTTTTTTAGGTACACCTGCTCATTAATGCAAATATCCAATCAGCCAATCATGTGAGAGTAATTCAATGCATAAAAGCATGCAGACATGGTCAAGAGCTTCAGTTGTTATTCAGACCAAACGTCACAATGGGGAGGAAATGTAATCCAAGTGATTTTGACTGCGGAACGATTGTTGGTGCCATACAGGGTGGTTTGAGTATCTCAGAAACTCAGGCACAACAGTCTCTAGAATTTTACAGTGAATGGTGTAAAAAAAAAACAATAAAATATCCAATGAGCAGCAGTTCTGTGGACGAAGACACTTTGCTAATGATAGCGGTCAGAGGAGAATAGCCAGGCTGGTTCAAACTGACAGGAAGGTGGCAGTAACTCAAATAACCACCTATTACTGGCATTCATCGCCAGAGGATTCGAGTACAGGAGCAGGGAGGTTCTACTGCAGTTGTATAAGGCCTTGGTGAGACCACACCTGGAGTATTGTGTGCAGTTTTGGTCCCCTAATCTGAGGAAAGACATTCTTGCCTTAGAGGGAGTACAAAGAAGGTTCACCAGTTTGATTCCTGGGATGGCAGGACTTTCATATGATGAAAGACTGGATCGACTAGGCTTATACTCGCTAGAACTTAGAAGATTGAGGGGGGATCTTATTGAAACATATAAAATTCTAAAGAGATTGGACAGGCTAGATGCAGGAAGATTGTTCCTGATGTTGGGGAAGTCCAGAACGAGGGGTCACAGCTTGAGGATAAAGGGGAAGCCTTTTAGGACTGAGATGAGGAAAAACTTCTTCACACAGAGAATGGTGAATCTGTGGAATTCTCTGCCACAGAAAACAGTTAGGGCCAGTTCATTGGCTATATTTAAGAGGAAGTTAGATATGGCCCTTGTGGCTAAAGGGATCAGGGGGTATGGAGAGAAGGCAGGGACAGGGTTCTGAGTTGGATGATCAGCCATGATCATACTGAATGGCGGTGCAGACTCGAAGGGCCAAATGGCCTACTCCTGCACCTATTTTCTATGTTTCTGTCAGTGGTGTGCAGAAAGCATCTCTGAACACGCAGCACATCAAAGCTTGAAGTGGATGGGTTACAGCAGCAGAAGCCATAAGCATACACTCAGTGGCCATTTCAGTCGGTATAGGTGGTACCTAATAAAGTGGCCATGGGGTGTACAGGCAGCATTCACATAAATATGATAAATTGTCTGTGTGCTTTCAATCTTAAAGTGAGGGGCAGCCTTTGATATCAGAAGTGTCCCAGGGCAAGGGTGGATCATCCCCTGCACTAGGAGTTGGATCTGCAGCTCACGTTAATGGGGCAATAGAACATAGGTGACTAATCGCACACTCTGGTCTGCTCCCTGAAAAGTGTAGCAAGAGGCCAGAGGGAAGCTTCCCAGCGATGGAATAACGATCCAACTGGAAATGGCAACAAGTCCGGCCATGGTCCATGGGGCACACCCACCTTACACACTCGGCCAATCCGTGAAATCCACGGGTCAATATCCGGGTTTTCCTGTGCAATCCTTTCCCTGAAGAACATGTAAATCAGGTCACCCACCGGTGAGATTTCCACAAACTTGGGATCTGAAGGGAAGGAAGCGAGATTACAGGTAATTGATGAAGTGAAGGCTGTGGGAGGAAAGTCTGCTACAGGTCAGAGAGCTCACGGAAAGCAAGAAATTGACGGTTCAGGAAATGGAGGATAGTCAAGAGTTTGTGACAAAATAAATTCCATTTCTATAGCACCTTCATGATCTTGGAACATCCCAAAAGATTTCACAGCCAAATGAATAGTTGTTACTGTGTCGCTGCTGATGTGTCACAGGGAACATGACAACCAATTGTGCACAGTAAGATCCCACAAACAGAAACCTGGTTAATAAATGGATGGTCCATTTTGGACATTTTAGAGGAATACCAACTTCTTAAAAATGACACCATGGTACGTCCTGTCTCTACCAGAGGAGTCAGGCTGAAGACTGGGATTCCTACACGCCACCAACCCTTCCCCCCAGTTTTCCACTGACATTATGAAAATGGGACATGATACCATTGACAGATGAGATGCCACACATTATAAATGTGACTATTCTGATGTCCTGTTGTCACACATCTCACCAAAACCCAGGAAAATCCTTCCTCTTTCCCCACAGCGGTGGTGGAAGTCTGCCCATGTGATCTTCTGTCACACCACTAATGAAGGAGTCCTTTCTGAATGCCTGGTCTCTCGTGTTGTTTTCAATAAAGCTGCTAAACCCCCACAGCTTATTGGTCCCTACAAAGACACCACTTCACAGCACTGAACCATCTGAAAGCTTCAGCTGTAAGGCCTTTGTTGGTCCAGGCTTGGTACCACAGCCCGGGCATGCTAGGAAAATAGAGACTCCTTCTCTGCATATGCAGATTAACAACTAGTCAGGTTCTTCTTAGAGGGCAAAACTGAGGAAAAGAAGTTCCTTGTCAGTTCGACAGCTACAGGAGACAAAATGCTTCAATTCCTGTTGCACTACTAAATGTTGAGGGACGTTAGTCAGAACGATGCATCATGCAGAGAATTCAAAAGCTGGAGAGGAACCAGGAATCCAAGGTCCTTACCATCAGAAATTGTTGCAGGTTAATGCTAGGCAACCTGAATGCATCCTCATGGCAGTGTGGGGCATGAGATGGAGGGAACTCAAATAATTCCCAAGGGACATCAACTGAAGCTGAGTTCCTGCAGTGCCTTTTGGAAGACTGCATACCTGTTATTAATCACTTAGTACAGACGTGGTCAATGCACTGCTTCACTGATGAGTACAAGTCGGCCTTTGCTGAGATATTCCTGGGTACCACACTTCAGCCCTGGCTTGCTGGGTACTCTGGGTTAGTTCAGCACAGGGTGGCTTCCTTTCAGCAGGGCAGCCACAGAAAAAACGAGCAATGTGCTCCGTAAAGTGAACTCCATCTTTGTCACAGAGGGAGTGCTCTTTATAACCATATAACAATTACAGCACGGAATCTCGGCCCTTCTAGTCTGTGCCCAACTCTTACTCTCACCGAGTCCCACCGACCTGCACTCAGCCCATAACCCTCCAGTCCTTTCCTGTCCATATATCTATCCAATTTTACTTTAAACGACAACATCGAACCTGCCTCAACCACTTCTGCTGGAAGCTCGTTCCACACAGCCGCCACTCTCTGAGTAAAGAAGTTCCCCCTCATGTTACCCCTAAACTTTTGCCCTTTAACTCTCAACTCATGTCCTCTTGTTTGAATCTCCCCCACTCTCAATGGAAAAAGCCTATCTACGTCAACTCTATCTATCCCCCTCATAATTTTAAATACCTCTATCAAGTCCCCCCTCAACCTTCTACGCTCCCAAGAATAAAGACCCAACTTGTTTAACCTTTCTCTGTATCTTAGGAGATGAAACCCAGGCAACATTCTAGTAAATCTCCTCTGTACTCTCTCAATTTTGTTGATATCTTTCCTATAATTCGGTGACCAGAACTGTACACAATACTCCAAATTTGGCCTCACCAATGCCTTATACAATTTCAACATTATTTCCCAACTCCTATACTCAATGCTCTGATTTATAAAGGCCAGCACACCAAAAGCTTTCTTCACCACCCTATCCACATGAGATTCCACCTTCAGGGAACTATGCACCATTATTCCCAGATCCCTGTGTCCTACTGCATTCTTCAATGCCCTACCATTTACCATGTATATCCTATTTTAATTAGTCCTACCAAAATGTAGCACCTCACATTCATCAGCATTAAACTCCATCTGCCACTTTTCAGCCCACTCTTCTAAGTGGTCTAAATCTCTCTGCAAGCTTTGAAAACCTACTTAATTATTCACAACTCCACCTATCTTAGTATCATCTGCATACTTACTAATCCAATTTACCACCCCATCATCCAGATCATTAATATATATGACAAACAACATTGGACCCAGTACAGATCCCTGAGGCACACCACTAGACACCGTCCTCCAATCTGACAAACAGTTATCCACCACTACTCTCTG
This sequence comes from Mobula birostris, assembly GCF_030028105.1. NCBI lineage: Eukaryota > Metazoa > Chordata > Chondrichthyes > Myliobatiformes > Myliobatidae > Mobula > Mobula birostris. The sequence continues at coordinate 20,471,663 of NC_092387.1, read as the reverse complement.
GCATCTCCCATCCAGCCACTGCTGAATCCATTTTACTACTTCAATATTAATACCTAACGACTGAACCTTCCATATGGAACCTTGTCAAAGCCCTTACTGAAGTCCATATAGACAACATCCACCGCTTTACCCTCATCAACTTTCCTAGTAACCTCATCAAAAAATTCAATAAGGTTTGTCAAATATGACCTTCCACGCACAAATCCATGTTGACTGTTCCTAATCAGACCCTGTCTATCCAGATAATTATATATACCATCTCTAAGAATACTTCCCATCAATTTACCCACCACTAACGTCAAACTCACAGGCTGATAATTGCTAGGTTTATTCTTAGAACCCTTTTTTAAAAACAATGGAACTTGTTTAAACTTTATGGGACTTGTCAACAGCAAATCAGATGAGGAATGAATCATCTCCTTTAGCTTTATGTCACAGGAGCAGAGATGAGAAAATGTCCTCCAGTCTCAAGAAAGGTGTCAAGGTGTGGGCTTCCTGTTGTTCTTCTTCAACCTTGCAGAAATTCTAAACTAACCATTCTGGAAATGAGGAAGAGCACTGCTTAAATATATAGGGAATGCACTTTGAACAAAATGAGATTCCAACTCTTTTCTCTCAGAGGGTCATAAGTCCTTGGAACTCTCTTCCTCCAGGTCATTTAAGGCAGAAGTTGACAGATTCTTGACAGGCAAGGGCTGAAAGGTCACCAGGCACAGGGAGGGAAGCTTGGCTCAGTTTACAATCAGATGAACCATGATAATGAATAGTGGAGCAATTTTGAGGGGCTGGTGGCTAACTCCTAATTTGAATGCTCATTAGCGCCAGCTTGACATAGAAGCTCCACAGAATGAGCTCTGACTGAACCCAGAACAGAAACTTCCAGGTGTAAGCTCAAGAGAAGTATTCAAGCTTATCTGAGTTCCCATCATCCAATTGCAGAGAGTTGGTGCACTTGTGTCTCTCTGGCCTGAAGATGTCCCAAGAAGGTGCAGGTGGCAGTTGGACGGGCAGTGCGGGTGGGGTTGTGATCTTGATGACCCCCCTCCCTGATTCAGGAAGGATCCCTTTTCCCTTGGCCCCACACAGAGATCTGCTTTAGTAACTGAGGAAGACCACCCCCCCCAGTCCCCTCTTTTATTCAGTGCTATCCAGCTCCTGTAGGAGGTACATAAATGAGCACTGTGTCCCTCCTGGGCGTGCGAGGAAACTGGCAGCTCTCAGAGGCAGCCATCAGGAACCACTGCACAATACCAGGAGCCAAGATCACATCAGGTTTCTGTGAGACATCCCAAGATGAAAGCCCGGGGTCAGCGCTGATCTTCGTGGTTATTTCCTGATAAAATGCGAGTGATGCTGATTCAGTTCTCTATCCTGTAATGTGTCTGTGTGGGGGGGCAGGAAGAGGCCTTCAGATAATCAACAGCTGGGAGCTCAAAATAAGGAAATAAAGGTAGAGACTAAAGATGCATAATTATGTCACCATGACAATCGTTTCTGCAACTTGGGAGTAAGTGAATTATCTGGTGTGCAGCTGAGAGACACAAGCTTTGCTTTCCAGTTCGTGCTGAGAGACCTGACCTCAGCCTGTAGTATGACAGGGAGGGAGGGGGTGGGTATGCTTTGGACCCTGGGCTCCGTGACAAATAAGTTTCAGACCTATTCCCTAGGCCAGAACCAGTGACACTCGTAGAAACGATCATGGTGCTTTCCGAGAGGAAGGTTGAAAGGGGAACGATAGATCCGAAAAGGAAATACTTAAAGGCACACAGTGAGGAGTTTGTAGGGAAGAGAACTATGCAGGAGGGGCAAGGCAATGGAATGTCACACTTACCTCTCATCCAGTCCTCAGCAGACTTTAACCGTGAGGGTTGGTCACCCTTCCTGTAGCTAATAAGGATATTTCTGTCTCCATCAGATGCTGTGGAATAGAGTCGCTGCTCTGCAAAGAGGTAGAAAATGCACACACAAGCAGACTGAGTGAACTGGCCCTGGTTCTCCAATGCAATGTGAATTGAAACTGCAAGAGGACCTACCGACAACCAGCGAAGTGAAGCCCTGTTGTGGAGTTTTTGGGCAGACACCTGATCCCAGGACATAGTTATGTCCGTTCATAATTGGCTTGAATTCATTGTTAAACTGAAAAAGAAAATTTTTACATTTTACTCTCTTGCAATGGATACACAATAAAGGGGGAATAGAATATTCCTGACATGCATACATCAGTCATGAACTCAAAGAGCTGAGTGGCTTCCTTCTATGGTGCAACCTTTGTGATTCTGTGAAATTAATGCTGCAAGGTCCCACTAAACCTTTACAGAGTAAATGGTGAACTCATTTCACTTCTGGTTTGGATCCAGGATTTACTGCACGGGGCTTTCTCCTCTCCAAAACACACTTCACTCGAAGAAGGGTCTTGACCCAAAACGTCGATTGTTCATGGTGACACACCTGGGGGTAGGTGGGGGTGTGTGTGTGTGTGTGTGCGTGCGCGCGCGTTTAAGATTAAAGTCTGTCACGAGCTTTGTGGCCCATCAGGCCAGTGCTCATGCCAGTTTCCATGGTGTGAAGCGACTGAGAGTACTGATAGACAGATAGGACACCAGTCTAGCACAAGGTTAACCCCTAGAATTTTTGCCGGTGCCCATTCTCAGCTGGGTAGACTGGAGCATTATGTGGTTAAGTGCCTTGCTCAAGGACACACATGCTGCCTTGGACGAGGCTCGAACCCACGACCTTCAGATCGCTAGTCCAACGCCCTAACCACTTGGCCATGCGCCGCACGCGTGTGTGTGCATGTGCGTGTTGCTTTGGATAGCTAGCATCTGCAGAAGCTGGTAATCCGAGCAACGCACACAAAATGCTGGAGGAGCTCAGCAGGCCAGGCAGCATCTAAGGGAAAAAGTACAGCTGACATTTCGGGCCGAAACCCTTCACCAAGATCCTTGTTTATCGCCAGTTTGATTAGAGACAGTGCGGTCACTACAGCCAGTGACAGCTGAAATGGTCCTTGTTACAGTTCGGCTTCTTCTTTGGGTTACCAAGCATTTGAGAGACCACGTCAAAAGATTTGTCCAACTTTCTCTGTTGGAGAGTGAACACAACTTTCCGCACACTAACATTGTGACAAAGTTTCACGGGATCTGCATTTTTTCACTAGGGAGGTTCACTGTGGCTCCAGAGGAGAGAATGTTTCCACTAAAGAGAGAGACCAGAATGAGGTGCAATATTACAGGGTAGGGGGTGATGACTTTAACCTGAGGTGTGTGGGAACTTTTTCTCACAGAGGATGGTGAATCTCCGGAATTCTCTACTCCAGAGACGTTTGTCACTCAGGAGCTTCACTCTGACTCCGGGAGACTGTGCACAATGAACTATATTTGGGGGGCCTTCTACCGGCCACTCTGACCACCAGAGACCAGAGAAAGCCCAGTGCAGTAAATCCTGGGTCCAAACCAGAAGTGAAATGAGTTCACCATTTACTCTGTAAAGGTTTAGCGAGACCCTGCTGACAGGTGATCCAATATCGGCCACTGCACACACCACCAAAGTTAAAATTGCTCCCCAAGCCTTTAAAGTGAATTGTTCACGGTTACTTACAAGCAGCCAACACCTTGGGTTCATCCAATTGGTTCCACACAGAAAGAGATGAGTTTCATTGAACTTCTGTAAAATCATGATATAATTCCCACAGCGTTCCTGGAAAACAAAGGGATTCAATGTTTTAAACAGTCACTCAGTCAAAGAAACCAGGTTCCTGATACCCAGTGGAAGAGACATTGTTCACAATGTGATTCTGATACATGAAAAGGCATTGTAGCACCATGACCAAAGCCAATTCCAAGGAAGTGGCTGAGGCTTGAGGAGTGTGTAACTCCCTCTGTAGAATGCTAACATCTTCTCCTTGGCCATCAAGCCTCAAAGTCCTCAGGGTGAGAGGGAAGAAATGGAGAAACCACCCCTCTGAGAGTTAGAGAAGGTTGCTGGAGATGCAATATCCTTCCCAAACCAGTGAGTTGGAAGTCTAATGTTGTAGAGTGTATGGGCACTGACAAAGCTCTGGAGACACACAAGGCTACAGTTCCACACAAAGAAAATGTCCTCTACCAACTTCAAAGTCTACAGAGCAAACAACACTGGAGGACCTTGGCAGGTCAATGCTCATGTAACTTGACAAATTTGGATCCCAAATCCAGAGTTATAATTATAAAAGCCAATCAGTAACTGCCTTGGCAAAACAGTGTCACCAGGGGAGGAAATTTCAGGAACTACGTTACAGTTCAACAACATTGTAAAACTGCTGACTCTCTTTGAAAGCTGAGTCTGCATCATCATTGAGACTTGTGCTGGGAAAATGCTTCCCTGCAGACTTATCAGACCGAAAACGATTCCAGAGCACAACTCACCACATTGTTCGCTTGACATTCTTTGGATTCACCGGGCACGTTGATCTGTAAGGTGAAGAGACAGGTTCATGACCACTGCCGGACAATTCCCATCAATATAACTGGTGATGGAGCTCATTTTACTCCCTTAATAGACAGAGCACCACACACAAAATGCTAGAGGAACTGAACAGGTCGGGCAGAATCTATAGAGAGGAATAAACCAGCTGATGTTTCAGGTCCCGATGAAGGGTCTTGGCCCTTAACAGTGATTGTTTATTCCCCTCTACTGATGCTGCCTGACATGCTGAGTTCAAATTCAGCATTTTGTGTGTCTTGTTGCTCTGGATTTCCAGCATCTGCAGAATCTCAAGTGTTTATGAGAGCGCCACTCCTACCCTTTTACCACTCGAGTGCAAAATTTTACAGATTTATCGAAGTTCAAAGTGCGAAGAACATTGGTTTGAAGTATGTTTACATTATACAACCTCGAGATTTGTCTCCTTACAGGCAGCCACAAAGAAACCTCAAAAGAATCAACTGGAAAAAAAAGAACAATGTGCAGAGAAAGAGAGAAAAAAAAAGCAAATCATGCAAACAATAAAAGCCAGCAAATAGCATTCAGAACTGAAGTTTTATGAAAGACTCGAAGCCAGGCATCAGCACAGCAGGAGAAGGCAACAGGCTCAGTTCATCGTACAGCTGAGTAAACATCGTGGAAACGGTGAGCAAAACCCAGCAGAACCAGCCCTCGCCTTGCCTCTGGCCCCAACACCCTGACCTTTTCAATCTGGCCCAGCGCTTAATTTTTCCTAACATCGGATCGTTCCTCACTCTCAGACCACTCTTGAGACCTGAACCCCGAACCTTGCCACCACTACGATTCGGCCTGTACTCCACCTTTCCAATTCGGCCCAATGTTTAAATCAATCAGATACTGGGACGTCACGATTCTGCTTTGACCCTGCCTCTGCTTACCTCGGCCATGCCTTTCCTGTGCCTCTGCCTCCGCTCGCTCCTCCACTGTCAGCGTTGATCGCTATTAATAGTTTTCTTTGTTTTGTTTTCTGCTGCCATTAAGTAGTCGCAGGGCATCGACAGTGCCATCTTAAACCAGAAGTTGCCGGGGGAATATCAAAGCATCTTGCAGTAAAAGGCACAAACAGCATCAGGACCTCACTCTGCCAAACCACAGTGTTGTGAAGCACCAGCTTTATCACACCAACTGGGTTGCACAGTGATACTGCTGTTTGAGTTGCTGCCGTACAGTTTCAGAAACTCAGGTTCAGTCCTGAGCCTGGTGTTGTCTACATGAAGGTTGTACGTTCTCCTGTTCTCCCTAGGATCACATGGGCTTCCACCACATCCAAATGACTTGTGGTTGGCTGTTATTGCCCCATGGATCTGGGTGGCTTTGATAAAAATGCCATGAGAAAAAAAGTCATAGGGACAATTTGTGGGAAATAAGGTAGCTCTGTGAACCTGCATCAACTTGGTGGGCTGGACTAACTTTCTCCTATAAGGAATTAGAACCATATGGATAGTGGAGATGGATGCAGGGTAAAGAAAACCAACGTTATGATAAGTCAATCATGACAATTTCTTTCGAAAATTTTCCTTTTCCTTCCTTGCCATTATTGGTTACTAGTATGGAAATGCCTTTATTGGATATATTCTGGTGTTTTTCTCTCCACTCCAGAGACATGAGACAGCAAGCACCACTCTATTATAGAAAGTAGTCAAAAAGCATTTGGACCTGCCTCCATCATTTCATCTGACTATGCATTCCAGTTTATAAAAACTCACAGAAAAACATACTCATTCCTTTCCTTATATGCTTGGTCAAACTTCTCAACTCCATATCCCTGGTTATAGGCTCTATCCTTTTTGAGAGGATGATGAAGGTCCATAGTTATGCGGGCTGTTGTTCCTAAAATGTAGATAGATTCTGAGAAGAGGAGGCGATTTTGTGTGATGGACTGGGTGGGTTGCATTCGCAATTCTCCATGACATATGTGGACATTACCAGCAATACCAATAAGTTAGTACTTGGCCAATGGCCAGGTCATGGTGAGAATATTGAATAATAGTTATAGAAACGCCAATAGGGAAAAAGTAGCAGAAGCTTAGAATGTAAACAGATTATATTAAACTGGATTTGGTGTTTTGGTTAAGCTATTTATTCTACTTAACATAAGGGTATTGCTACTTACCAGAAATAGAACGAACAGGGTTTTGGTCTAAGTGTTGTCATAATATAGGAGCTCTACAGTTTTAACAATAAATCCAATGATTTTTATTGTCTGTTGGTTACCATGTCATGCAGCATCTTTAATTTGGAGGAAAAATGTCAACACAATTTAAAGACCATCTCCCAACACCCTAAACACATAATGCCCATAGATTTAAGTGCCTTTTCCTGAAATATATTGTTCCAAATCTTGTTCACATCAGATAAATGCAATCTTTCATGAAAATAAAACTTCCAAAAGCACTAATGCTGTAAACCAACCAAACAAGCAATACTTTGAGACTGCCTAAATGAAACTTAAAGTGATTAAGTGGAAGGTTTAGATGATTCAGAATAATCTCATACAATTATAAAGGTTTCTTTTAATTCATCCTGCACTACATTAAATCTCTCTGAAAGCTGACAAAAGTTCAATTTACTAAAATCCATCTGAGCCCATTTGTGCAATCCTCATTTTCAGCATCCATTCTCCACTCAGCTTCCTAGGTATTTGTTCTTTGAAGCAGTAATGTATCTTTTCTCAAGCTCTCCAGTGAAACAATCTCCAGACTTGGAGTTTGGAAAAGGCAGAAAACTCCTCTTTTCTGCCTCACTTACAGTGGGTGGGTGGGGGGTTTATGACAAAGAACACTTTGCGTTTTGAAACTGAGCTGCAATATGAAATACCATGTAGGTGTCTGGTCTCCCTATCCATAGAAGGATATGCATGCAGTAGAGAGATTATGTCAGTGGTTATTAATCCATCAGAGTTGTTGGGGGGTGGAGGGGGGAAGTGCTGGTGTTGTCACAGGACAAATAAACTAGGCCTGTGCACTCAAGTTCAGAACAATGCCAGTGATCTTACTGAAATGTACAAAATTATTACAGGACTTGTCCAGGATAGATCTAGGAATGATGTTTCTCCAGATTGGAGATACAGGAGACTGCAGATGCCAGAATCCTTCTACATCTGAGTGGCCAAGAACAGAGATGAGGACCTTCATTGCTGCCTTAAACACCAGCAGCGTAACTTAGACCACACCCCTTTATGCATCAAAACAAGTCTTACACTGAAACTAGCTTACAGTCAATTGAATTGAACTATTTTTAAAACTGCATGAAGAAGGAAGAATTATTTTCCCAGATCAACAGTATGCTATTTTAGTTTATTGACACAATGAAATAATTTATAATGATTTTTTCATTTTTTTTAAAATTTTGTTTCAGTCTGGGTACAGCTGCTTGGGCGTTGGGTGAGTTGAAAGACCATTAAAGTTAACTACCAAATCCCACAGGATAGAACCCCCAACTGTCACACCCTACAATGGAAACTGTTTACAGTACCAGTTGTCCATTTATTTCAGGAGATAATTTAGTTGTCTACACCATGTCTCTGAAACAAATGCCAGTACAGCAATCTGTGCGGATTGGAAATAACATCTCCACCTTCTGGGGGAGAGGGGGGGAGGAGGGGGGGGGAGGGGGGAGGGGGGAGGGGGGAGGGGGGAGGGGGGAGGGGGGAGGGGGGAGGGGGGAGGGGGGAGGGGGGAGGGGGGAGGGGGGAGGGGGGAGGGGGGAGGGGGGAGGGGGGAGGGGGGAGGGGGGAGGGGGGAGGCGGGGAAATTGCTTTATAAAGTCTCAACATTACATCCTTGCGTTTGTATTCTAAAAAGATGTGGCCTCATCTGCGGTATTGTGTGCAGCTTTGGGCTCCTTATGCTAGAAAGGACGTATTGAAACTGGAGAAGGTTCAAAGGAGCTTCACGAAAATGATTCCAGGATTAAACAGTTTGTCATATGAAAAGCGTTTGATGGTTCTGGGCCTGTATTCACTGGATTTTATAAGAATGAGGGTGACCTAATTGAAACCTGTTGAATGGTGAAAGACTTTGATAGAGTGTGGAGAGAATGTTTCCTACGGTGGGAGAGTCTAAGACCAGAAGACACAGCCTCAAAATAGAGCAGAGATGAGGAGGAATTTCTTTCGCCAGAGTGCAGTGAATCTGTGGAATTCATTGCCACAGGCAGCTGTGAAGGCCAAGTTTTTATGTATATTTAAGGCACAGGTTGCTAGATTCTTGATTGGTCAGGGCATGAAGGGATATGGGGAGAAGGCAGTGTTTTCTTTGCCTCATCAACAGCTGATTCTGAAGTTTATAGTGTCACTTGACAGTAAGATGCAGAACTGAAGCGGCTTCTGGTGCCGCCTTTCCTGATGTTCAAAACACAAGACCTCTGTACACACTCTCATCAGAATACCTGACAGCCTCCAGAACCCAACTGCCTCTGAAATTTCATACACACAAAAATAATTGTTGCAAGCCCTGGGTCACTCTTCAGCATCCGAGTGGTTTCCAATGTCAAAACTGAACCTGTCTTTTGCCCATTTGTATCTTAACCTGAAGATACAAGGAATGCAGACAGCAGAATCCAGTCCTACAAGCAATCTGCTGCAAGAACTCAACAGGCTGATCTCAGCCCAAAACACTGACAATTTCTTTCCTCTTACAGATGCTGTTTGACATGCAGTTCCTCCAGTAGACTGTTGTTCCTTCACCTCTGTTGTAGTCCTGACAAACCCCTCAGGGTTAATACTCACACTCCCTACAAAAACCCAGCATTTAGAAAGATTTGGGGGTCGCCCGTGTCGTGTAGTTAATATTTTAGTAATATCTGAATAAAACCATTAATGAAGTATTCTTTGTTGTTTAAATAATTTATTATGGGGTTATATGTAAAAATACGTGAATTGCATACATTATCACGCCACCACATCGGCACGCCTTGCTTAAAGCGAAAATGAAGCCAAGACATGCACTCTGAAAGCTCCCTGTGTTTTCCTTTCAGTTAGTTTTAAGTTTCAGAGTTACAAGACATGACAAACTGGTTCTTCACCATTTGGATATCCTGACATTCAGTTCCATCATCGTGTTGACAGTAAATTTGTCTTTGAACATCAGCATTGAACACAAAGGTGGGACACAGGTTACACTCCTTCTCATTTCTAACAGGACAGAATAGATGGATAATATGTTTTGCTTCATTCTTCTGATGCAATTCTTTCTGTAAACACTCCCAATTACCCAGGAGCCTGGCAGACCATTCTTGGAATATTGAGGACAGGTCTATTCTCACCACCTAAGAGAGGGTGCACTTGCTTGTTATAGTAGTGTGGCAAGAGTTCATCGGATTGATTGCTGGGCTGCAGGTGGGATGGGGGCTTTGTTATGAGAGGAGAAACAAAGCAGAATGAGATGGTCCCACAATCTTCCGAGTTAAGAAGAACCAGAGGTGATTTCATTGAAATGTACAGAATTCCAATGGGATTTACCCGGGGTAGACAATGGGATGACGTTTCTCCTGGCTGGTGCCTGTCAGTTTTTGTTTAGTTTTCCACAAAATTCTATTGTATTTTCCTGTAAATTCTTGCAAAAAAATGAATCTCAAGTATATGTTAACATA